>NC_135561.1:12447960-12652960 GCF_964340395.1 Glandiceps talaboti
CTTTTTTTTCTTTTAGTATTCTCTTTTCTTTTTTTCTTTTTCTTTTTCCAAAAAAAGAACAAAATACTAGTAATGAAAAGGTATAATACCGCTTACTGAGGCTTTCTAAATTTTGCATGTCTAAGGCAAAAATTGTTTGTTTCCGATAACATGACTTCAGAAAACGGGGTAGATAGTTTTGGGATTTTATTTTATTTTACATTTTATTTTGTTTTGTTTTTTCACCCAAAGACAAGATACTCGTTGGTCACAATACTTCCATAACAGTTGATGAGGTGTAAGAGAAATAAATGAAGACAATTATGTGATTCAGAAGTAGACAAACACAATATGCAGACTGTGCTGTTATAGTCTGAAAAGACATCATTTCTCTTTGGAATGTGATTTCCAAAAAAAAAAAGAATCAAAGGATACTTTGGCAAGAAAATCTAAATTTGGCCTAACCTGTGGATATGTCACCCATCTTGGGATAATGGAATTCATTACGAAATCTTCTCAGACTATCCTCTTTGTCCATTTGTTGTGCAAATTCAAAATCTGTCACGTCACATCCAAACTCAGCAGCCTTTTCTAGTAATATTTCTCTAGGATGTACATCACCGTTCAACAGAATCTTTTTCTTTGGTAAACCACTACTGCTTATGCTGTCATCTACAATTGAATCCATCATGAAGTTGTTTCCAAAGCTGTATTGGAAAATTGGAGAGAGGTGATATTTTTATTAGTTACCAAATACTAATCTAAGACTGAGTTCACGTGACAACATTTCAAATAAAAAGTGCTAAAATAGTTTTTAATGTGTTTTCATGGTTTACTGACACACCATAGGCTGACAAATGTTTTTGACCGTGTACACAAAAATTTACACCAAAGATGGAACAGTTTGAAAATAATAATGATATTGTACATGGGCAGATATAACAGAGCAGTAAAAGCAGACATCTAAAACACATCAACAATGGCATGTCAACTCATGCGTTTTTGAATTGTTGCATTTTGGGTCATTTGTACATGACTCTGTTTTCAAATCCTTTTCCATTTTCACCCATTTACATGACTCCATTTTTGAATCAAATCAGATTTTTTTTTTAAAATGATCTACTTTTGGCAGCGTTTTCCATTGTTCGCATTTTCATGTGAATTTTTTGTCATCTCTGTGTAGAAGGTATATGCAGACAACAGGTTTGTTATCATTTGAAAATGACATCACTTAAAACGATGCTTTGATGCAGAGACTGGAAGTATTTACTGTTGTGGAAATATATTTAATATATCCATGAACGAGGGTGTGGAACCAAGACTAGTTCATCTGTGGTTAGCGCTATATGAAAGATGGTTTACAGTATTGACTGAATTCATGTTCATAAATAGCATATCACATTTCCCACAATGCACCATTCAACATGGCAGGTTTGCAAGTTATGTATGATAGGACATGATGTGACATTGTTTCTGTAATAGCCTTCAAGTTCAAGACAACTGCTATAAATGTAACTACAGCTTGCTAAAATACTACCACTACAATTACCCCCCCCCCCCCCATATCCCCCCCCCCCCCCCCCTTCAAATTTATGCTGGTTTCCATTCAATTTACTGATAGCGATTACAGCGATATTCTTCCTCAGTACAAACTGGATTTTTCATTCAGCTCACAAAGAATCTACTGATTTCCATCAAATCGAGAAACATATCGAGGCCCTGTCTTTTCAATCTGAGTACCTGAACTTTCAAATTCTGTCCCTTTGAAGTTCTACATGCAATATAAGACAACTGCACAGAACAATATTGAATACATGTACAGATTACCTGGTTTAGTGTTGACAAAATTACAGTGCCAAATGACAACAAAAACATAGATTTCAATCAGGGAACTTTAGCCTAGGCAGTACGTGACTCCTTCCACCTTCTTTTTCAGATAGCTGGCTTAATTTTGTCAACTGACTACATAAAAGATGGCCTTGCATGTATACAACTATCTGATCATACATTTCCAAAGGAGGGTAATTTGCAAGTGAAATTAGCTTGTTCTCTATTAGTTCTTTTTAAATCAGCAATATACAATGCACAAATCGATTGCAGTTTGTATATTGGAATGAAAATAACTTTTTAGATAATTTTGTCTACAGTAAATGAGTGCTAATTCAGAAAATGACAGTTTGAATTGCTACTACAAATGTAGTTTCCCTGAAGTTGAAAGAGCTGTGTAAGTATAATCTTGCATACAGATTGTTTACAACAAAATCTGGGATATGTTTATAGGGGGTTTAACACTATTCTTACCCCTAGCATGACTTATATAACCATAACCCTAACTCCCTAGCTTGCATATAAAAATTCATCTTTTGTACATCATTTCTCTGTTCTTCATTCTTGTGATGTCTAAAATGAAGAATAATGGCCTGATATTTGTATGTGTTGTTACAGCTACACTAGCTGTTACTGTAGGGGAATCATTTTTTCAAACAAGCAATAACGAAATATTCACTGAAAATAATTAAATACCAATATGTAGACATTGTACATGTCAGTTAGAGGTCTATTTCATTGATATAGTAAAAGTTGCAATCATAATTAATGGGGGGGGGGGGGGGGGGGCTGATTTTTGGGTACTAACCCAAAAATCAATTTGATTGGATATATCACATCATCATATTCTGCTGCTACACAAATATATATATGTTACCCAATGGTGAGTCTCTATAATACTTTTTAGAGATTATGATATTTTTAAGTTAATTCTGTTTTCAAACATGTTCCTGTAGTGTTGCAGCCAGACTTTTCAAAGAGTGGGACATAGTGTCCCGAAACTTTCATTTTTCTGGGTCATCATACAATTTTTGAGGGACACAACAAAAAAGCGACAATAGCGCTGTAGCACAACTGTACAGTTTTTCAAAATATTTACCCACATACTGACCCATGCTAGATATTTGCTGAATAATGATTATGCAGTTGCCTGTCCAACCCTGTTGTTATCTATGCATTATACACGATTATTTTGGCTGTTGCTATAGGCGTGGTCATGTTGCTAAACATATTTGCATACAATTTTAGTGTGGGTCATCTATGACCCGTCACTTCCAAAATTGTGGGTCAGGTCCAAAAAATGTGTGTCAAATGACCCAAAAACCCCCTCTGGCTGCAACACTGTTCCTGTTGCCAGCTTTAAAGAGAATCATATTTCAACATACCTGTGAGTTCAAAGCTTTCTATTCCAGTTCAGTTGGTAACCTAACAAAGTATCACACAGTAGTCTAGAGTCCTTAGCATCAGATATAAAACTGCACTGGGTAGTCCAACAGACTTAATTCAACTCTTCAAAAACAACTAACAAGAGAAGAAATCACAAGGTTCAAAAAGCTTACATACCATGTACACATTGATATAAGGATACATAACATAATCACAGTAAAGAGAATATCATATTTGCATGTGAATGTAACAAACTAACATGCATATTTATACAGTCGTGTAGATACATGCCCTAAAATGAAGAGGCAGAAATCAAACAATGGATATACATGTACATAGTCCAGATTTGTTGGCAGTTTAACATTTAGCTATTCATGCATGGTACGTTTATCTAATACAATATAAAATATTGTGCTTATCTGCTGACCAAGCTGGCAGCCTGCCCTAAAAAAGCATTTTTGTTGTTATCAATTTTTGGCAGTATATATACATGTTAGTCTGTAAGGTACGCCGTGGCAGGGCGCCCTCACACATCGGCCAACCCCTAGTGTGAAAGGAGGCCGGTGAGGCCGTATCACGACGTATCTTACATTCTAATATACATGTCTATGTTTCATACTAGTCATATTTGTTAACAGACTAGAGCCCAACATCGTAAACCACAAGCCTCTTTACGCACAGTCCAAAACCAACCCCTCTGGCATGTGAGAATGACTAGAAACTAGTCGTTGGCTTTCAAATCTAGTGAACATTCCCACCCACAGGTCATGTCGTGCCATCAATAGGCAAGATATGTTATCAGTATTTGCATAGCCTAAAATTGGGTATTTCAAAATCAGGGGCAAATACATCTCTGATAACCTAGAGGTGATACTATTTATAACTTTAAAAAGTTAGGAAATCATATATATGATTGGTTTACGTGGGTGGGAATGGTTGTTGGATTTGAAAGCCAAGGACAAGTCTCTAATCCACTAGTCTGGATACCAACTCTGGTTTCGAACAGTTTTGTGAGTGAAGGTATAAATCATAATGATACTGTATAGGAACTAGACTACTAATCTACTGTATATCTTTGCATATTTGTACTCGCATTTGTATGTGCGCACATATAAACTATTGGCACTGCAGCTGTGTGCAAATGATTGTTCCAGTATTCCATCAATATACCTGCATATGTGTCGCCACAATAGCTTCATGAAATTTGTCATTGTAATGTCTGATTACTAAGTGTAATAATAGCTTGTGCAGTGGCACAATGATTAGTACGCACACGCGTCGTATATATACTTTGCGAAAAAAAATTGGTTCTCCCAGGGATGCATTGCGGCACGCAGTGACTACACATGCGCCTTCCATATACTACGTGCAAATTCTATGTACATTCTCCATGCGCTACCGTTCCGGGTTGTGGAAGTATGGTTTTGACATTTATATTGTCAATAATTGATTTTCTAAAAAGAATAACTACTTTCCTATGTTTGTTGGTACAGTAACATTCCTAAATCATCGAGTTGAATTGAGAAATCGTGATGTTCGGCAACATGTCAACAAAACATTTGTCCAAAGACCAACGTACGTTGGTGGAGGGTCTATGATAAGTTGGCTGATTGAAAATGAACAATATTAATCTAATGGCTATGATGGTTTTTGAAACCAACAACAACTGCATAGTGTTGACTTTCTTTACTTCTCGTCCATGTCAGAGAATTAGATGTCATTCAATAAAATAAAATAAATTTTGATGGTCAATACCCCTGGAAAATGACCCAAATTAAGTTTGTCACAAATGAATCTACCCTGCGCAAGCTTATGGGCTTTGCCTAGTTATGATATTATCAATAATAACCAAACTCTATGATGTGTGAGAGCCATTGTGCTCACTCAGGTTATTTGCATTCATGCTGGAGGTGTTTTCTGCTCCTGAAAACACAGGAAGCCCAGGAACCATGTTGTTATAAACAAACAAATAAACAATCAAACAAACAAACAAATAAATGACATAAATAAACAAATATATTTGAATAAATGAAAATACCATAAAGACATGGATAACAATAAAACTATGCTTGCATTAGACTAGTTCCTATATGGTATCATTACGATTTACACCTCCACTCACAGAAACCACGTTGGCATCCAGACTATACATGCATATCCAGGCCTATGTATTTAAAACTTCACCATGTATCAATGCCAACATCCACTAACCACTACCACAAAGCCCCCGCAGGGGTGAACAAATCATTTTGTGAACTGGTGGTCCCCGGACCAGTGCCTTAAAAAAATACAGTGGTCCTGCAGAAAGAATTAGTGGTCCCAGGTCCCGCTAATGTGAAACATTAGATCTTGCCTATAAATCTACATGTATATATTAAGACGACTTTTTTAACATAGTTATTAACACTAAGGTACTGGTCTGTTGGACCAGACAAGGTAAAATTTGTGTGGTTCGACTGAAAAAATCGCTATTCCGGACCCAGGACAAGTGGATTTGTTCACCCCTGTCCCACATACAAAACAACTTACTTGTTAGTCAGGATTCAAATATAGGTGTGAAAAACAAATTGGCAGAGCTTAGTTTAGGAAAAAATTGGTGCCCCTCCCCCCCCCAAAAAAAAAGAAAGAAAAGAAAACAGAATGACCTTTATCAATCATTTCGATAAGATAACACTAATAATACACAAATCTGGCCTTGATCAGTGACCAATTTTAGCTATATACCTTTGGTAGTGACTGCTTCCATCTTTTACTGATAACAGGTTTAATTAGCCTCTAATAATGGTTACCTCATGGTCTCTGTGTGTAAAGTTTTCTGTAATCCAATTTGTGTAATTATAATTTGTAATTGATACTATATATTAAATGTCTTATTTGTCCAATCGATTTTTAAGGTATTTGTGGTTAGTGGATTTACAAGATTTGCTCGTAGGCTGTTCTATGTACATGTATTTGAACAGTGAAAATTATCAAATTATGTTCAGTTTCAACGATCAACCTAGCTGCAATAATTGTAGTGTTTGCTGTGATTCTGAGGGCTTTTTCGTCTGTGTTTGTGCCTTTTTTTGTTCCGGTGTTTAACCTGAATCAAACGCTACAATTCTTGTAATGCAAACACAAATAGAAGAGACCATGTTGAAAACGTGAAGGATATGTCAGCGTACTGCCGGTTTCAAAATGCTGCATGCCTTGCTACATTTGCTGATTTTGACTTAATTGGGGTACCTCTGAAAACTTCTAGGGTCTAGATGGCTCCGTTATTAATGTTGGCATTAGGAAATGTCCTATTTTTTGCCTGGTAAGGTGTAATTTAGCAGAAAAATCCACCCAACTTTGCAATTCAGATCTGAGTTGCTTCTGTCTATTTGCGTTTGCGTTACAGGAATTGTAGTGTTTGATTCAGGTTAAACATCAGAACGAAAAAAAAGGCACAAAAACAGACAAAAAAGTCCTCAAAATCACAGCAAATGCTACAATTATTGCAGCTATGATCAACCATGCCAAATTCAATCAAGTTAACATCAACAAAATCTGAAAACTGACATGAGTACCATCTATCCAAATAGTTATGCCTTGTAACATTACAACATCTGCCCAATTACATTTTGTAGGTATGTAAATATACCACAGTGGTAAGCTGATTATTTGAATTTTGCACTTAGTTTATACTACAGTTTGCAGCCGAATTCCACAGTTATACTTGCTAAAGTTATCACTTACACTAATTGGACAGATATTACAGATGATGCAATAAACGAAAATTGTTCTTTGAGGACAAAAACCCCTCCCTCTCTCCTTCACAATACCCTCTCCTGATCACAAATTTAAGAAGAAATTCTCACAGTATAATTATGTCGCATACCGGCCATACCATTACCAGTAAAAAAAAATATTATCATGAAAAGATTCAAGGTAGTTCTAACTTGAAGTCAGTAAATTGATTTGGTAGAACAGTGTTTTGTCTTGTTCCAATATATAATGCAAACTATTAGTATAAACCTTTTATTTGACAAGAATCTTGATACAAGTTCATATGTTACAAGTTCATATGCTACAATCATCCTGGAATATTATTTTATTTATAGCTCACAAGTGCTTGTGCCCCATCCCCACAGTTTAGCCACGAAAAAATGCTGTACTTATCGACTCATTTACGTACCTATCTTACAAATACGGTGCAAGATATACGAATATGATAATCCGGACAAAAGCGTAACTTTCACAGCTCAGATTCAGGTCGAAACAGTCGTCTGCTATAGTGTGTTGTCGAGACTTGGAAGGTGTTGAGCACTCATACACAGTAAATGAGGTCAAAGTTCATTTAGACTTGAATAGCCTCGTACGGTAAATAATTATCAATATTATATAAAACGCGTTGTACATTGTGATGATGAGCTGATTTATATTATTTTATATAAATTATCATGTTATTATTGACATATTTTCATAAGGTTGAATTATTTTATAAGTTAATAATCTCAATCAAATCTGTAAAAAAATAATTTGCTTGTTGAGGACAACATATTGGCAAATTGCAACATGGCGGACCAAGAGGAACCAGACCTTTCGCAGGAAAACACAGAGCGATTGCTTCAGTTTCAGGTAAAATTTGTGTAGTTATTTTCTTACTCTCGCTACTCATAATGGATAAGATATACATCTACCCTAATCAATTCATCTAGGCCTAACATTGCTCTCGCAATGCTGCAGAATGTTGTTTCAAACGAAACCGGACTTGCAATCAGTCGCTGAGAAATATACTATTACTATGAGTCATTCAATTTTTTTATGTTCCGAAATTCACGAACTCAGCACATTTTCTCAGTATACACTTTCTAAAGTTGTGTAGCAAATAAAAAATGGTTTTGGTGTCAGTTAATTCTGTTTAACACAACAAATATCACAGAAATGCGACAATTATTTTTGAAAATAATATTGTCAATAAGTATGAGAATTCCATATTAAATCGTCAAATGTAGTGATGCAATTTTTGCAAACGTAGTTTACATTATCAAGTCTGTTGTATGCCATTTAAACATTATCATCACAACAATTCACAATTGTGGGCCAAGGTTTATTCTTTAATTAAAGTGAAACGTACTACATGTATGCATACTTTAAAAAAAAGCAAAACAATAAATAAATAAAACAGATGCCACCATTTTCATCACAGTTCATATCAGTGTTTTTGTGAAAGGGTTTAAGGAACTCTAACATTTCTAAGTTAGGTCTAAATAAAAAGAAAATAGTGTGTTTGCGATAACCCGACCTACCCTAGTTTAAGCCACTGATTCTAAACATTTTTTACATGCAAAAAAGACAATTTTACTTCTATTTCCCTGTCGATTTTCTGGTCCCCGGACCAGTGCCTTAAAAAATCCAGTGGTCCTGCTGAAAGAATTAGTGGTCCCAGGTCCCGCTAATGTGAAATATTTAAATCTTACCTATGAATCTGTATATTCAGATGACTTTTTAACATAGTTATTAACAGTAAGGTACTGGTCCGACAGACCAGACAAGGTACAATTTGTGTGGTCCACCCAAACAATTGCTAGTCCCAGACCCAGGACAAGTGGATTTGTTCACCCCTGAATTTCACACTATATAATAAGAGCACAGTCTGCATATTGTGTTTGTCTACTTCTGAATCACATAATTGTCTTCATTTACTTCTTTTACACCTCATCAACTGTTATGGAAGTATTGTGACCAACTAGTTTCTTGCCTTTCGGACCAAGTAGTTTAAAAAACAAAAAAGTCAAATAAAATAAAATTCTGACCCTACATACCCTATTTTCTGAAGTCATGTTTATTGGAAACAAACATTTTTGTTTTTGTTTTGTTTTTGCCTTTTGGGGAATCAGGTAAAATGTGCCATAATTCGGTAAATGAAGTCTGCAGCTACATGTAGAGTTGACCCACTTCCTGATCTGCTACAAAAACACTGCTCATAATAAACTTAATTACTAAAGAATACCATATGTCTAAAATCATGAGTTTTATTTTATGCCCATTTGACATTTCCATGACAGGTTCTTGTTTGATTGATCAGATAAAGTATTTTATAGAAACAAATCAATTTGAATGTGTGTAAACAAAAACTGTAGTTTTTTCATATCCCGATCATTCTATGTCAGTACAATTGGTTGTCTTGGTTACTCAGACTCTCGTCGTCATTGGTGGCTTTTTTGCTGAATGGCTGAGTGTGGTGACATACATTTAAGTATGTGACTTCTGCTATTGGTGAGGATGCACAAATCATGCAAAGACATGTAGGGCTGTAGATTGAGTTTGTGAAATTATGATATTATTTGACGTTAACAGGTATCTGTTACTGTACATGGTACAGGAGCTGAAATTGCCTGGGATTACACTCAGTATCCCATTCATGGCAGTACACTGAACAATGAAGCATTCATCCTAACTGAAAGCAGAAGTCACATGTCATAAATTTTGTTTACTATTCCCCCCAGACTCTCTGGGATAGCCCTTTCCCAGCTTCTCTAGTCTAAATAATTGGCATGTTCTCTGGCTGCTCGAAGAAAAGTATTGGGGAAATGATATCTAAAGATAGCAAGTCTCACCAAAGGGTATGTCATCCTTTTGTGTACCTGTAGATTTAAAAAGTGAATGTGTAATGTTATAGTAAAAATGTTGCATTTTGTATTTTTGTAGGACTTGACTGGTATAGAAGATATGCAAGAATGTAGAAGACTTTTAGAAAGACATAGCTGGAATATTGAGGTAAATGTTTCTACTATACATTCATTATGTCATTATAGTACAATGGCAACCAAGGTTTCAGCTTACTGAGATAGACACAAACTAAAACTATAGTTCTTCAATGTGGCAGGTTACGCAAGTGGATGATACTAGTAATGCCTCTGTAGTGTGGAGATAATCACCATGTAGTCGAGATAGTGAGTGGCCACTTTAGAAAAACTTGCTATCAGAAACGCCACGCTACTGACAGAGTGCATAATTAAATCTACAGCTGTTCAATACTCAATAGCTTATGTTGATGTCGCAATAATAGTTTTAGTTTGCGTCTATCTTAGTAAAACCTTGATTACGACTGTCATATTTGTATATTTGATATTCCACATGCAAATCAAGTTGTATGTACTGTAACAAACTTTGAAAGTACAAGAATTTTTTCTGATCATTTTATGGAATCTTTGCCTCAACAAGGCATCTATAACATTGGTACTACAGAACCTGAAATGTGAGTCAAAATGCAGCATACCGATATATTTCCCATTTCTCTCAAATTTATCTTGTGCAGGTGTAAGTACATTATTGTCCAAACTTTGTCTTCATTTAGCCAGAAAAAATTCTTATCTTCAACTTGTAGTGGCTCACTTGATGATGTGATTTATTTTTTAAAAAAAACACAATATATTTTGATGTTTCTTACTAATACTATAGACGTTGTAAATTATACCATTGTGTGAGAGATAAAAAAGAAAAAATATGATGAAATTCTGTGATGAGCAATTTCATAACCTGCCAATTTCTTGTCATTCAATTTCAAAAAATGTCATCAAGGTCTAACATATAAATAAAATGAAGGTCATACAAAAATCAACATACAATGAAACTAGAGAGCCTTTTTTTTACCACAAATGTGGAAGTTAGGTTCTTATTTACATGTAATTTTGTATTTGGCCCTTAGACCAACAGTTAGTATATATACATGTACAACTAAATCAAACATGAACATTTCAAATATTGCATGTTGACATTATCCTTGAAAATACTAATTGAACCAATAGAATTTTTAGAACAAAAAATATAATGATAACACAGACATTTTAATGTGAATCAAAGTATAACAAATGTGTTTTCTTGTGAATGTGTACATAGGAATAGGGGAATCACCAAATTTGGGTACATTTAGGTCACAAGAAATTGCAGTGTCAATGCTGTGTCAAATTGACTTAGATGGCCCACCGACTACTCTAGAAAGGCCACTAAAGCTGAGAACCTTGATGAGTTATGGCACATCAGAGAAGTATTTTAAATATATAAGATGATATTTGATTGCAGTCAGCTGTTCATGACACTTTAAATGAAGCTGAGGGAGCACCACCAGTATATCAACAACCAGACCCACCACCTAGACCCAGTATGAGACCACCACCTGTAGAAATACAGCCGAGGGATCAAAGGTATATGCAACACAAATCATCGATTTTGTGTGAAGCAAACAACATCTAATAAATTATGTACTGTAGTGCACAAACTTCACTGTACGAGTGTGTGTGTGTGTGTGTGTGTGTGTGTGTGCGTGCGTGCGTGCGTGCGTGCATGTGTGTGTCTGTGTCTGTGACTTTCTGTCTGTAGCTGTGCATGTGTGGTTGATGTTTTGAAATTGTGTGTACATACATTGTGTACATGTGGTGTGTGTGTGTGTGTGTGTGTGTGTGTGTGTGTGTGTGTGTGCATGCGTGCGTGCATGTAAACTGAATTACTCAGATAAGTTGAGAATGCCATTGACCTAAGCATTGAAACCCTGAGAAATGGGAGGTCCACAGTACTCAACTATTGTGATCCTTGCTGCCAAATAGCACCCTTAGTGTCCAAACTATGTAATCTTTTGTCTTTTTTCATAACTACACTATGGCAGACTGAACATGTTTAAATGTACTGAATGTGTTTATTTGTAATCCGTTTACATCTTATCTTATACTGTTTTTTTGTTTTCTACACCAGGGTGTATACAATAGCCAGAAGACACCCAATGACATGGCTTCAGTGGACTTACATGCTTGTATCCCTTCCTTTACGATTTGTATATACAACTATCTTAGATATATTCAGATTTACAATAAGACTATTTAAACCAGATGCCCGTAGAATTGTCACCGACCCTATCGGTGATGTCATGTCATTCATTCAGACATTTGAAGAGAAATATGGACCCGTTCATCCTATCTTTTATCAAGGAACCTATGGTCAGGTAAGGGGGGAGAGTTCAGTAGAAGTGTTAAGTAGACTATTGACATGCTGATGTACAGCTATCCATGGATATATTGATGTAATTACAGTCTCTCAGGGACTACATCTTTGATAGCCAGTTTTCGACTCAGTCACGTATGGGACAATTTTCAGTACCTGCAATAGCATTTTACCTCACACTAGAAGGTCAGAATAGAACAAGATTGACTTATTCTCACCAGCTCTACTAATGCATGTGAAGCATGTTGAGTGGAAGTAATGGTGTTAACCAAGAAATTGAATGTTCGTTATTTTGTATGATGCACCTAGGCAGTAATGTTGTATTTCAGGTAATGAGAGATTATTCACCACACTGCCATCTAGTGGTGAACAGTAATCATCGTCAGTTTGTTTTGAGGAAGGCAACAGTCATGTTGTTGAAACACAGCCGATGAATACCACTCTAATTAATCATGCATCTATAAAATGCTTTACTTTTTACCTCCGTAAAATCACCAATGTAAACATAATTGTTTTACCCAATATAAGGCATTTCAATCATATTCATTTTAATAAATTGCAAAAGATTAATAAATGTTTAGAATGTTTGTTTTTGTACATACAATAACCACCTTTTTACACAATTTTTAGCTGTTTGCAGTTATTGAACTACAAACAAGGACTTGGCATATGTTGTTATACATTGATTTTTCAAGTAGGAAGCCATTATAAAATTGTTTTAGAGAGTAAAAAATCCAAAATAAATACCCAATCCTCATCCATATGGTCACTTTAAGCCCATTGTTAATTTTGATCATGGTACCTTAAAATTTTTAGTAAACTGACCATGATATATATTACATTGTGTTGTAGGTTTTAAATGATGCCAAGAAAGAACTGAAGTTTTTGTTGATTTATCTTCATTCAGATAATAACTCCGAATCAGATGACTTCTGTAGGTAAGTGGAGACAAAGGCATTTGTTATTTTGTCTGTACTTAGACATTATTCCTCAATATTTTTCTTCGTTCAGCCAAGGAAATACGAGTGACGTAATGTGCCTTTGTCACTATGAGCCGCTAGGCCTTAGATCATGAGTATTTTCCGGTTGAATGAAGAAAGATATTTGAAAATGATATAATTATACCAGCGCCAGTAGTATCAAAGAAAAATGGGGGAAAGTAATGGCAATTTTAAATGTTTTGACTCATATTTCAAATGCAGCAGAACCAGTGACGTAGACGTGTGTTGTCATGATGTAGAATGACCAGAGTATATGTTCCATATTTTTTGTTGGCTCGTCGGTTTTAATCAAGTTCTATATACAGCTGAGTTGTGAACCCTTGTATTCATTGTATCAAATTCTCACTTGTCGATAGATCTCATTATTGATATCATCTCATAATGTGCTTACATTGATTAGACATAGTAAGAATGACACTTGGATTATCATTTGGATAGATTGTCTGTTGACATTTGAATGTGTCATTATATATCAAACAGTGGTACATTATCCCTACCAAACTGTGGATGTATTGTATATGTGTTATTTATATATTGTGCTTTTTTGTGTTGTTTACAGAAATACTTTAACTAATCCCGACATGTGTGAATATATCAATACTAATATGCTATTCTGGGCAGCATCAGTTGATAGACCAGAAGGATACAGAGGTAAGTAGTAGGCTCATGAACACAGACACAGACACATAGACATACAGACAGACAGGCAGACACACACACACACACACACACACACACACACACACACACACACACACACACACACACACACACACACACACACACACACACACACACAACCAGATGGAAACATGTACATGGAAGGAAGAACACACAGGAATGGACGGATGGGAATGGACACACTCATACGTGCACTAACACATACACATGGGTGATGAATGTGTATAGATGGACTGACACACACACATATACATATACAGAGGTACAAAAACTGTAATTCCAAGTCTTTGTCAAAAACACTAATATTGTATATTTATTTATGATACATTTCTGGAAATGAAATAAGTTGATGTTATTGAACATTGCCTTCAATGGCTGCCCATCTCCAGAGTGTACAAAGATGTTGCACTATCATCAAATTGTTGTAGATATAGTAGTCATGTGTAACAATAATCTGAAATATGATATGTCATATCATGCTATCAGCTATCACTTCTTGTCTTTACTATTCTGTGTTGTGACAATAAAAAGATTTAAAATCCACCTTGAACTAGTGACTAGGAGTCCAACAAAGGTCATGATGTAGACTAAATACAGTGATAAGTGGTTGAGAAGCCTGATAGGGTTGAACAACAAGAAGTATCTTAAACAGTCTAGTGTAACCACTATATTTTTTATTTCAGTATCCTTAGCATTACGTGGCAATGTTCAACCATTCTTAGCCTTCATAGTATGTAGAGATCATAAAATGACAGTAGTCGCCAGGATAGAGGGTCCTATTCCAGCCGAGGAACTGATGACCAGGCTTACTCAATGTATGAATGAGAATGAAGCATCCCTAACCGCCATTAGACTTGAAAGGGAAGAGAGAAACCACACTCATCTACTAAGACAAGAACAAGATGTTGCATATTTAGAATCACTTAGAGCTGATGAAGAAAAGGTAAATCTTTTAGAGATGTAAATGTCAGTGTTTTTGGTAAGGTTTGAGAACCCTGGTAACAGAAAAAGGGAATGTGGTAAATGTGTCGTAGTTTGCCATAGAATCTACCATAAGTCTGTTTAGGAACCCTGGTAAAATGACTGGGGGACTCAGGTAGATTTTACCTACTTACCACCATTGTCAAACACACTGGTATAGGGAAACCTGGTAAAATGACTGGGGGACTCAAGTAGATTTTACCTACTTACCCCCCTTGTCAAACACAATGGTAGGGAACCCTGGTAAAATGACTGTGGGACTCAGGTAGATTTTACCTACTTACCACCCTTGTCAAACACACTGGTATAGGGAACCCTGGTAAAATGACTGGGGGACTCAAGTAGATTTTACCTACTTACCCCCCTTGTCAAACACAATGGTAGGGAATCCTGGTAAAATGACTGGGGACTCACGTAGATTTTACCTACTTACCACCCTTGTCAAACCCACTGTGTAATACTTACATGTGTACACGGTATGGAGAATCTTCAACAAGTATGGCTTTGTAGACTGTCACCACAAATTTAGGGTTGGTTTGTTTCATCAATTTTACCTCCAAACTTTGTCAATCACATCTTCAAACATCAGTTTTACACTGACCCTTTCATCTAGTTCTTGGTATACCAGAAACACATAGGGTACCCATCAGTTTTACCCTGACCCTTTCATCTCTAGTTCTTGGTATACCAGGAACACATAGGATACCCATCAGATTTACCCTGACCCTTTCATCACTAGTTCTTGGTATACCAGGAACACATAAGGTACCCATCAGTTTTACCCTGACCCTTCCATCTCTAGTTCTTGGTGTACCAGGAACACAAAGGGTACCCATCAGTTTCTGCTACAACAGTGCAGGAAAAGTCATACAGATGTGTAATTGCAAGTATGATTATATTTTCCATTAACATGATTGATAGATAATTTGTGCAGATTGGGCAAATCTAGCTTTTAAGTGGCTATATGTATTTATTTTGCATATTGAAATATATAAAACAATTTTATCATGGTTTCCAACTTGAAAAGTCAATGTGAAAAGTCTGTGTTTATAACTCAATACATTGCAAAAAGCTTTAAAATGTGTTAAAAGTTTGTTATTGTATGTACAATAACAAAGATTTTACACATTTATTAATCTTTTGCATATTATTGAGATAACAAGGACTTAGCATATGTTGTTTCACATTGACTGTTCAAGTAGGAAGGCATGATTAAAATCCAACATAAATACTCAATTCTCATCCATATGGCCACTTTAATATACCAATTTGATTACATAACTTTCACTCTTATGTCAATGAGCAACCCAGTGGAGAGCAGGCAATTCCAGGGCAGGGCATAACAGGTACTGAAAGAGTTTAAAGGCATGATAGAGTCCGTATGAATGTCACCAATTTGGGACAATAGCTGAGTTCAAATGTCACTATAGAGGGCAGTATGGGAAGTAGAAATGTCACCAACAGAGGGCAGTATGTGAATTAGAAATGTTGTCAATTGAGGGCACTAGCTGAGTTAGATATGCAACCTACTCTGGGTAGTATTTTCCTTCAATTAGACATGTTCCCAATTAAGGATGTTACTCAGAAATATGAACAAGTTTGTGTGATTGACTTTAGGAGAGAAAAAAACAGGAAAAACAAGAGGAAATCAAGAGACAAGAAGAAGAAAAACAGAGGAAAATAGATGAAAAGAAAAGATTGCAAGACGTAAGTAACCATAAATATATAAACATTTTAAGCAACGATAGAAATTTTTTTACAGGAATATTGATGCAAGGGTTATTGACATACTTTCTTAAGTGAATTATTCTGAGTACAATGTTACATCTTTTTTTTCTTTTTCAAAAAAGTCAACAAAAATTCAAAAAAAAAAAAATTCAGTAAAATAAAACAAAGCAATGTTACATCTTAACTACAGTATTTGTTTTGGAGTTTAACAAAAAAAGGTTAAATCTTTTTTTTTTTCTTCTAAAAAAAATTCAAAAATTAAATGAAATAAAATAAAACTGTTACATCTTAACTATTTTTTTTAGAGTTTAACAAAAAAACTCTTATGTTGTATGTTTTATTGTAGGAAAAGAAACAACTTAAAATAGAAAAAGCTGAAAATTTACCCAGTGAACCAGACTGTGATGACCCTGATATTATCAAATTAGTTTTAAAGTTTCCCAATGGTACCAGGATAGAAAGGAGATTTCTACACTCAAATTCTGTTCAGGTACGTATCACAGAAAACCTTCAAAAAAATGTACAGGCCAAGGACAAGACTAGTTCTGCTGAACTATTTCCATTGTCCACATCAGATAACAATTCTTTGGTATCCATTTTGTATATTTTGTATCATATGTATATACTTTGAAAATGTAGCTGTTTTTTGTTATCTGATGAAATAAATTTCATTCATTCATTCATTCATTCATTCATTCATTCATTCATTCACAGTTTATAGTGCACATTCCTGCTATGACTGCTAAGTACTGAAAATATTAAATGTAAAGTTTGAAAGAGCCATTTGTTAGTAATTTCATAACCATTTGGCCACCGACAACCCCCCCCCCCCCCCCCCTCCCCCCAAGTTGATAGCTTTCATCAATACAAGTGTACTAAAAGCCAGAAATAAGTCTGACTGGCATTATCCTTAAAGTATTGTGCTGTCATTGACAATGTTATTTTAACATCAAATTTATAATTACAGTAGTTGATACTTTTTTGATTACTTCTAATGCAATCCTTGACAAATAGTGGGAGTGTCATTATACAATTAACATACTATTGAAGTTGCAATAGGGAACTTGCAATCCAGACTGAGCAGACGCAAAGGACTATGGGATTATCTGTGGTTATCGTAATACCTAATCTGGAGCTACCAATAAAATAAACCTCCCACAATGGTCAGGGAGACTATGAATTGATTATTTGTGGTTACAAACAATGTAACATTATTGTTTACTATGCTAATTGATTAGTATTTATTATCACATTTCCCATGATGCAACATTCAACATGGCAGGATTGCAAGTTTCCTATTTCTGTGTTACCCAAGACATCTTGTTTTTACTTTTTTTTTAAACTTGATGGTTTTTCTCCGTAGGTACTATACGACTATGTGTTTTGTAATGAGAATGCTCCAGAAGAGTTTCAGATCGTCACTAATTTTCCAAGGAAAGTGTTGAAATGCGAAGAGAATGATGAAAGGGCACTGAGTTTAAGTGATGCAGGACTAGGTAAAACAGAGATGCTCTTTGTTCAAGACATTGCTGATGACGACGAGGAAGACTCATAGTAAATACTGCATCCTTTTCAGTTTTGGTTAAATGTTATTTATAGATAGATTATTAATTTTAGTTTCTGAGGTGACTTTAGGTTCCATCCTCAAAGGCTTTACACGTACAGAGGAGTGTTCTCCCTAGGATATTTATGAGGGGTTAAAGTCCACATTTATAACTTTGGCATGGACTTATTGAAGATTTTGAGGGGATTTCACATGCAGTTGCCCCCCTCCCCCCAAGTCCAGTCATGTGACAATATTTGCTTATGTCATCGCCAGGTGCTCAGAAATTATACTAAAGTTCAGCTCGTACTACATGTATAGAAAACATTGGTATAAAAAGGTCCTTCTTTTGAGGACTCTGTTACCAACATCTTTTCTACACTGCTTTTATGCAATTCTAGCGGCGTTAATTCACCTGTTACATGTACCTTGATTAGGGAGAACACTGCAGAGTCTAAAAGATTTATAAGCAGAGCTCAAAAAATAGTGTCATTGCATATGTATAGACAGATATAGAAATATCCCTTGTATCACTACTAATGGATTTACAGCACACTGACAACTAGAGATCTTCTGTTCTCATCGATAAAGGGATACACAAGTGTAGGAAATGCAGTGATTTGAATCTTACAAAGTTAGAGCACTGGTAATCCAGCCTTTGGGTTTTCTAAGATAGATGCAAACTAAATCTGTTGTTCTTCAATGTGGTAGATTACACAAGCGGGTGATAGCGGTTCCTCTGTTGTGTGATTTCTAATCACCCTGTGATTATGATAGTGTAAACATTGGAAGTCCCAAAACAGTATACTGCAGGTTTATGGAATTTGACCTCCTTACTGAGACTATAGTTAAACAAACGTCCATTCATTAGCTTATCGCTGTTGTATCAACATGTTGTGACATCAGTTTTAGTTTGTGTCTATCTTAGCAAACCGAAGGCTCAATTACCAGGGTAATATGTTATCTGTTTTATCATTTTCTTTCACTTATGGCACATGTGATGATAGAAAATGTGAAGTAAGGAATTTCTGTTGTATTTTCACTGGGTGCCCTAACCAGAGTTGAAAAAAACTGTTTTGTTTAGGACCAAAATGATGATAACCTAGGATTTCTTGTGAGTCGCTACATAGCAAGAAATAGTGTAACACCAAATTTGGTGGATCACTAGAAATATCAGTGTGGAAGTGGCATGTCAGATTTGCTTAGAGGACACAATGTTCAGGACAATCTAGGTCACAACCTGAACTGACACAGATTCCACTTGAATGTTCCTAACATTGCATTGTTTTGAAGTCATAAACACCAGATTCCTGTCAGTTTCTGAACCCTGTTATTTGCTTTGTACATGGGTTGAAACTGGTAAGGTTCGATTTGGTAACTGCAGGATTTCAGTAATGCAATGTTACAGAATACACAAGTGTGAGCAAGTGGATGAAAAAGTGACGTCAAGATAATATGTGTCCTTGTGGACAGTAAAAATACAGTGAGAGAGCTTAAAGTGGCCATATGGATGAGGATTTGGTATTTATTTTGGATTTTTAATTTATAAAACAATTTTATCATGGCTTCCTACCTGAAAAATCAGTGTGAAACAACATATACCAAGTCCTTGTTTGTAACTCAATAAATTGCCAAAGGCTGATAAATGTGTAAAATGTTTGTTATTGCACATTAATAACAAACTTGTTTACACATTTTTAGCTTTTCGTAATGTATTGAGTTACAAACACAGAGTTTGTCAATGTTTTTTTCATGTTGATTTTTCAAGTAGGAAGCCATGATAAAATGGTTGTATAAATGAAAAATCCAAAATAAATACCCAATCCTCATCCATACGTCCATTTTAACGACAATATAAGATTAAAGATTACAATTTGGATACAGTTGTCTAGCAGAGCTGTAAGAAAAATGTGGTCCTAAACAAACTAACGTTGCAGTTTAATTCTTATGGCTCCACTGATATGTAGTAGTCCAAAAGCCTGGGATTAATATTTTCGGGTTTAATCTACGTTTTATATCCCATAATCGTACATGACAAAAAGTGAAATAAAATGACAATATCTCTCTTTTAAGATTCACTGATTTTAAAAATGGTTGTATTTCCTTTGACTAGAATTCCCCATATGTGTGCATACCATTAAACCTACAGTGAGGAATCATAGTTTACAACTCATTAATGACGCATGTTTTATTCATAGTGTCAAATTGTTGTAGCAATATTTTTAAAGGCTAGAAGGATTTATAACTCAGGTAGAATCTACCTACTTCCTTTATGCTGAAATGTTACTGTATAATTTATTTACTATTATTGATTTGTTTACACCAGTACCAGACTCTTCAGTAAGGTATATTCCATGTATCAAAAAGACAAAAGCATATAAAGTTTGACCACTAGGGGCATTTCAGAAACAGATTTTCAACCGATGGAAAGACAAAAGATGATGTATTTTCAACTCTAAGGTTTTTTTTCCAAACAAAAGGTTTTCAACTGGCAGAAAGACAAAATTTTGTAGAGTGTGGTAGCTAGGGGCATATCAGACATATTTTTCAAATAGCAGAAAAACAAAAGGTGATACAGTCTGGTCACTAGGGCCTTTTTGGATTTCCATTTTGTACCTGAAATGAGGGGAAGAACAGGGAATTTGCAATCCAGACTGAGCATGCTCAGATGCAAAGGACTCTGGGATTATCTGCATTATTGTAGTACCTCATCTGGAGCTATCAATAGAATAAATCTCCTACAATGGTCAGGGTAACCATGACTCGATTATTTTTGGTTACAAACAATGTAACAATATTGTTTACAACTGATTGATTCATATTTATCATCACATTTCCCATGATGCAACATTCAGGAGATTCAAGATGGCGGGTTTGCAAGTTGTTGAGTACTGTAGTGTACATGGGTTATAAAAGTTGTTCTTTCTCAGCGTTTGCAGCCAGTCCCAATAGTTCTGCCCAACCCATTATTCTTTTGTATACATTTTGTGACCTATTTTGTGAGCTTTAGTGTCTGAAAACATTTTAAGCCCAACAATTCCCATAATCTGGGTCACCCCAGTCCAATGCTTCTTTCACAAATAGATGAATATGGTCTATTCTCAGTTGTAGCACTATAGTATCTGGTGGTGATGCGTTACCATAGAGGGCGCTGTTTGCCACTAAAGCATAAAAAGAGATGACCCTCACCATCTGTGTATTTCGTACGTCAGGAATCATTTATCATTGCAAAGAGTTCATGTACTGTAATATAGAATCTTTTTTTACTTTCTTTTTAACAAAAAATTGTACTCGATTTAAAAATAGTTGGTGTTATGCTGCATTGACCCCACTGAAGGTGCCAGCCTTTGCAAGTACAAAGTAACACTGCTAGAGGACTCTCAACAACATGAAGTTTAAGATTTTCAAAATTGTTAAGTTATGATTTTAACATGGGCATTCTCAGTTTCAAAAAATTGTGGTAGCTTTAGCTTTTTGTAGCAGGTTGGTGTACAAAAAAGTGTGATTTTGGAATCACATCAATGTTATAAACAGAAAATATGAAATATATGTGGTATTATTTTGTAATGAGTTTATCCACAGCTTGAACTCAATGAATAAATAAATCTGTCTCGTTAATGTCACAGTTGACACTTACACTATGACTCACAACCCTTAACACTGAAGTAAACCACTTTCTATATTTGTCACGTTCATGTATAGTATTCCTATCAAGTGTAAAGGTACGCTCTTTCAATTGCTTTAGCCTTAGCCTAGTGTGTGGCCTTCCTGATGTAGTCAATTTGTAAACAGTGTTTTCTGCTAACCAAAAGCAGATTGGTTGCAATGAATGATAACTGTCAACTACAATTATATATAGCTCTCAGTGAGATGGAACAATGTTTTATGACATCTATGTTTACATTCTAGTCAATGACTATTTACTTACTTTGCACTGCTAACATTGTTAACACTCTAGTCAATGACTATTTACTTACTTTGCACTGCTAATATTGTTTACAAATTGATTACATTGAGAGACACAACATACTGGGCTGATCATTAAAAGTAATTCAAACAGTATACTTTTAAACTTGATATAGATGCTATAAACTATTGTGCTAAATCATGCAAGTGTTGTACTTGAGTGTTATGAATTGTATGTATTATCTTCTATTATCTACCTTCAATTCCCAGCCATCTGTAAAATGTCACTGTCTATTTTACATTACTTGGGATGATTCATTAATGTTTGTATTATTTGGCTATTTCAGTGGCCATATGGATGAGGATTGGGTATATATTTTAGAATTTTTTCATTGATGAAAAAATTTTGTCATGGCTTCCTACTTGAAAAGTCAAAGTTGAACAACATTGACCAAGTCTGTGTTTGTAACTCAATAAATTGCAAAAGATTAATAAATGTTTAAAATGTTTGTTATTGTATGTACAATAACACACTTTTTACACATTTTTTAGCTTTTTGCAATGAGTTACAAACACAGACTTGGTATATGTTGTTTCACTTTGATTTTTCAAGTAGGAAGCCATGATAAAATTATTTTTTGAATTGAAAATCTAAAATATATACCCAATCGTCATCCATATGGTCATACTTCTTTAATGTCTTGTATTGACAAATGATGTAAATTCTTGCTGGTCACCCCTATATTGTCACGAAATGGGTCAGTCTAATACAGACACTCCTAAGAGCAAACCAAATTTAATTAAAAATAGGGGTGATTTAGAAAATGAACAACTTGTAATAAATTGATCTTTATCTCTACTTATCGAAATACTTGGTGAAACTTTCTGATTTTATTTTCGTCAATTTTTCCATGCATACCTAACATGTAAGTTATTATAATGGAATTGATTACCTGTTACTTTGTTTTGTAATAAACCAATTTTTAGTTGTGATTTTTAGACCTGTTTTTTACCAGACATTTTTGTCTGAATGTTACAATTACATTCAATGTGGTTTATCAGTAGCAAATGGTGATGGACTAGGCTCACCAAATATGTAGCCACTGTTTGTAAATTTTTCTAATTTAAGATTTCTTGGCAAATAAAATTTCCTTTTGTAAATGAAGTATTACACGTCAATGCAAGATTTGTGTATTGTTTTACTATGTATAGGAGTTTGCATGGTTGGCAGACAGGGACAGTGTCATATGGCAGTTTGCATGGTTTGGCAGACAGGGACAATGTCGTGTGGTAGTTTGCATGGTTTGGCAGACAGGGACAATGTCGTGTGGCAGTTTGCATGGTTTGGCAGACAGGGACAATGTCGTGTGGCAGTTTGCATGGTTTGGCAGACAGGGACAGTGTCATATGGCAGTTTGCATGGTTTGGCAGACAGGGACTGTCATATGGCAGTTTGCATGGTTTGGCAGACAGGGACAATGTCATATGGCAATTTGCATGGTTTGGCAGACAGGGACAATGTCGTGTGGCAGTTTGCATGGTTTGGCAGACAGGGACAATGTCACGTGGCAGTTTGCATGGTTTGGCAGACAGGGACAATGTCACGTGGCAGTTTGCATGGTTTGGCAGACAGGGACAGTGTCATATGGCAATTTGCATGGTTTGGCAGACAGGGACAATGTCACGTGGCAGTTTGCATGGTTTGGCAGACGGGGACAGTGTCATATGGCAGTTTGCATGGTTTGGCAGACAGGGACAGTGTCATATGGCAGTTTGCATGGTTTGGCAGACAGGGACAATGTCATATGGCAGTTTGCATGGTTTGGCAGACAGGGACAATGTCATATGGCAGTTTGCGTGGTTTGGCAGACGGACAGTGTCATATGGCAGTTTGCATGGTTTGGCAGACAGGGACAATGTCATATGGCAGTTTGCGTGGTTTGGCAGACAGGGACAGTGTCATATGGCAGTTTGCATGGTTTGGCAGACAGGGACAATGTCATATGGCAGTTTGCATGGTTTGGCAGACAGGGACAATGTCGTGTGGTAGTTTGCATGGTTTGGCAGACAGGGACAATGTCACGTGGCAGTTTGCATGGTTTGGCAGACAGGGACAGTGTCATATGGCAGTTTGCATGGTTTGGCAGACAGGGACAATGTTGATGTACAGTAGTTTGCATGGTTTGGCAGACAGGGACAATGTCGTGTGGCAGTTTGCATGGTTTGGCAGACAGGGACAATGTCGTGTGGCAGTTTGCATGGTTTGGCAGACAGGGACAATGTTGATGTACAGTAGTTTGCATGGTTTGGCAGACAGGGACAATATCATATGGCAGTTTGCATTGTTTGGCAGGCGGACAGTATCGATGTATAGCAGTTTGCATGGTTTAGCGGACCGTGACAATACCGTTGTACAATAGTTTGCATGGTTTGGCAAACAATGACATTTATATCACAGCTTGTTCAATAGGTGCATGTCATGTCCAATGGACGCATGGCATTTCTCGGTTAGGCATGCATACAGATTAATACTAAGTAAATTTTGACAGTAGATCGATACTAATAAATTGTGAATTTTATATATTATTTTATTTTCACTCGTCAAATTTAAATCATTATATATTTTGTTTGTAATATTATAAACAATTCGGTCAATGTCTGAAGAACGGCGACCAGCCAGGTCCTCCAAGAAATTTGGTGATTTTTTATATATGATTGTTGTTCATTTTGTATTTTTTGGTTATTTGTTTGTTTTCTATTTTAATCTATTTTCAATTTATAATAAATAATATCTTCTATTCACTATTTCCTATCAAATTCAATTCACATATGTCTTCTTGAGAAATTGAAATACATTGCGATGTTACATTTACAAAAAAGTTTCGCCGATATATAAATTATATAAACATGTTTCTCTTATTGCCCAACGAAAAAGCTATTTCCAAATGCGTCACTAGCAACCTTGATTTACACGCGATACTGAATTAATTTCCCAGGACAGAAGCAACACGTCTCAGAGTAGCTTCCTAATCTAACAACTTCATAATACGTCATAATATACATTTTAAGTCTGTAAAGTACGCCCTCCGGCTGTCCAAGACGGTTTATGACGGCTACGTATTAAAACACTTCAAGTCGTAAATATATAGCCTTGACTTTGAACAATAACATAAACAACAACTCATATAAAAGTCACGTAAATACTTCCTCTGACGCGAAGGATTACTGTTTTTGTGTTTGTAGTGTTCCCGTACTCTCGAATCGTTCTGAGCAACTTTCCAGTGAAAATTTACAACGTAAGGCAGTTGATGTCGCCAGCCTCAACAAAAAACACTTCTGATAAAAACTACTTTTCATCTTCTGAGGAGACAAGAATCTCACAAATATTGTTTTGCGTAAACTACCTATATCTTAGCAGACGGTCGCTAATTTATTTTCTCATTCTACAACGATGATTCATCAAAGGTTGGCCCTATTTTTTCTGATTCTCATTACCCGACCGACCCCAAATTTAAGCTCCAACATGAAATTAAAAATAAAACTAGTATATTATTTTCGCCCGCCCTTGATATTTGTCTAACAGCGCCCTCTCTGGCAAGATTAAGCAAGTGTCTGTACTGTCGATGTCATGTACAGTTATGGCGGCGACGACGACACTTGTTCACGAACAGAAAATTTCTTTGATAACGGAAGTTATTCAAGTAGGACGGACATGCCAATTGTGTAGAGAAGCTGAGAAAAGGGCTTGTTACCAGGAATCTAATAAAACGTAGATAGAGAGGAGGAAAATTAAAGGCGAGGCAGAGAAACATGAAGAAGATGATTTTTTTAATCGGTCGACCCACCCATAGTTGTCATGAAGAAGTAATGAGAAACATGAAAACATGTTCGTGGTTTCATTTGCCTATCAGATACAAATCTGCGCTCTAAACAGTAAAATAGCCATGGGCAATGTACTGTTACGTTCATGCCCACGTCACGTTTCTCATTCAACCAAAAAGCATATTTTGAATTCTGCAATGTAATCGTATACTCTTGAGTAATATTGCTGGTCTACGTGCTGTGAATAAATATTATTTCTAGGCCAACGGTTTAGTGAAGTGTATCTTTGATATATTTAGATTACTCAGTTATTGTCCGTGCTTTACATCAGAAAGCACTTCGTGTAAGATGTTATTTCATTTATCACCGTCTGTCCATGTCATGGCCCAGTACATCTGATAGCAATATCATATGATCTCATCCTGCATGCTGGATAGTCTACAGATTATATCGACATACGTACTGTTTATCACTGCAGGCAAATACATAATGGTTTCTGAATGAGCCATCAAATCGAACGATGACCTTACGTGATCGAGATGTTCACATTCTTCCGTTGGAATTGGAGCTCTCTCGGCAAATGTGGCTCAAAACGATAACTATATGCTAACCCATAAATTGCGGGGAGGGGGGGGGGAAGCTCCCAATCTTCCAGAGAATAAACACACTACTGTAACAATTACAAACAAGAAGTCATATTAACAAACTGTCCCGGTAGCTAGCTACAGATTTCGACTGGAAGAAGTGGGAGCCTTGCCCCCCTGTTAGTGATTTAGACATGCTCATGTTTAAAACCGTGACGGCAACAGCTGACCGGGTAAACGACTTCCAGTTGTACACTAACGGCCAGGGTTTCAATCTCAGGTTCACTCATGAGATATCTTATCAGTACAGCCATAAAGATTACGTCGTAGGAATAATATTTTATTTTGGACCTATATATTGATTACAGTTACGTGTATGCATAGGGGGTACGGGCTTTAAAGTCATGTTTACGGAGAAAAAAAAGAAGAAGTAAGCATTGCCAAACAAACAAAAAATAAGGAAAGCATATAGATACTAATAAACATGAACGACAGAGTTAAATTACACATCAATATCAACAATGTTTCGATTAGGGTTAGTATGCAATAAGAATTACAATATTTTTCATTGTCACTGCAGAACTACCATGGTGATAACAAAGGAAAAAACATTTAATGGTTTATAGTGTGAATGGTAACGGTTTTACAATTCTGGTAATTACTCCACTATACGAAAAGTCATATTTGACCATGTCTTTCCATCTGGGGTAAAACTTGAGCAGAGGATGTGTAAATACTGAATCAAATTCCCGAAAGTTTGAGTTAATTTTCGTTTTGCAAGTCAAAATCCCACCATTTTTATTTTAACAAAGAACAAGTGGTGTATTTTATTGTGCAACTATTTTTCTCTCGCCATGATCACTGTAATTCAAAAGTGTAGTTCACAGCATAAGATTATTTTCAAGGAGTAATAAATCATTGCAGGCAAAGCTAAGCTCAATGTTAAATCATTTGTCATCAGTTTTATTGACCTATTATCAGTGACATAGCAAACAGCTTTAGAGATGCAAACAATGTTTATTATACCCGACTTGCTGGTTCCCTAAGTCGGGTTTGTAGCACTTGAACGGCTAATAGGGGAAATCCGTCATGGTAGACCTGTGTGATGTCTATTAAGTAAATCCCCCAAGGTCAAGTAATACTGTGTACAAGTGAAAAAAAGGATATGATAGTGATCCTTTGTATATACTATATAGGTTTGGAGATCAAAGTAACATTACTCCATACTTCGGCATGCATAAATAACATCACTCCCTTAAAGGTGAATATGCTGGTGAGTTGCTAAATCCATCCATGTAATAATAATACACTGTTGAAATAAACAGTCAACCTTCCACGTCACAGCATGAACTTTTATCCTGTATGTTTGTCGGTTTTATTACAAGAATCTGCCTATATAGGTTTTAACCATGCTTTGCAGAGACATAGACTTGTCACACTTGAATGTACAACAGGGTAAACAGAACATGGAATTTAAATGAGTGAAAAGCACATAGTTCATGGATTTACAGACTGTCATGCCCGGTATCTGTCACACCGAGGCTAAGAAGACGTGTCGAAACCCCACAGCGTATAAATCCAGAGCTAGAATCAGACTAGCTCTGGATTTATACGCTGTGGGGTTTCGACACGTCTTCTAGCTCTGGATTTATACGCTGCGGGGTTTCGACACCTCTTCTCGTGTCGAAACCCCGCAGCGTATATATAAATCCAGAGCTACAATCAGACCGGTCATGCCCGGTATCTGTACTGTATGTCACAACGAGGCAATTTTGTAATTGTTTTTATTTTTGAAAAATATTATATCGCTTCGACCCAAGCATTTCTCAACTTTTTGTTTTAAATGTTTAAAAATGTTTAGGGTTGGAGGGTCAAAATAGGGCCAGTTGGCTTATCAGAAACGCACAACATCTTTTATTTGGAGGTTGGACCACCTATAGTGAATTGGTCGACAGTATGGTATAAAAGTTAACGATTATACACATTTTGGGGATTGATTTTGTTGACAACGACATTTTCGTTATAATTTTTTTCTCATCAGATAAACAAAGCGAGCAGCAGTGACAAATTAAAGCTGTGTGTACCACTGATACTAGAGAAGGTGCAAAATAGTTAGTAACTTACAGTTAAAAGATGCAACGAACTTACTTACGGGTGCAGGAGCACTTTGTGTCAATTGTAAGTGAATGGTTGTAAACACAGTATACTAAGTGTATCACTGGACAAAATTGTCAAACTTCAAAAACTTTGTCAACACCCCTTATTACCCCCCCCCCCACACACACCCGATCTGAATGGGATTAAAGATATATGTTAGAGTACAAAAGGGAAGTATAAGGTATTTTGGATAATTCTTTATTAATCTCGCCCGCTCTCAAGGGATAACCTTTGACCTCTATATCACTGAAATATTTGATCACGTGATGGCTGATTCAAAACTCCATGTTGATTGACAAAGAAAGTGGAAAATATATTCCAGATTCCTCCAAAGCATCACTTAAAGTGGTCATATGGATGAGGATTGGGGTATTTATTTTGGCCTTTTAATTTAAAAAAGCGATTTTATCATGGCGTCCTGCTTGAAAAAGCAATTGGAAACAATATATACCAAGTCCTTGTTTTGTAATTCAATAAATTGCACAATACCGATAACTATGTAAAATGTCTGTTATTGTACGTACACACTTTTTACCTTTTTTTTGCAATGTATTGAGTTACAAATACAGACTTGTTTCAAATTCAAGTAGGGGATCATGATAAAATTGTGGGTTTTTTTAGTTAAAAAATCCAAAATAAGTAAGCTTACCAACTTCGTATCTATATGATCACTTGGGAACATTGAGTTGTTGAATTTACGAATTAGATTGGGCTTTAAAGCGTGTCGATCAATACATGTTTGGTAAAATACATTCTGTCCAAAAGAGAGAACCAAACCATGTTGTATGTACCTCATTCTTCTAAATTTTCACAGGATGGAGTATTCAACCTGCTGCGATAATAATGTGATATTTATTGCATGACACTTATGTGTCCATATTGCCAGAAAACAACAAGATCTTTCCATGAGTGACGTCATCAGTAGCCTTGCTTGTATTCATATCCAAGTAGACACAGTGTTCAGATCCTAGGGCGGATAAAAATGATATTTGCGCATCATCGAAATATCTCACTGTACAGTAAAGCAATACTTCTGCAAGATATCATATTGAATTGAATGGTGCTACATCTCCAGAATCAGAATCGAAATAAGAAACGGTCGGATCGCTTTGTTCATCTCACTTGAGGGAAATCAAAATACTGCTGTCTTGGAGATAACGGCAACACAAAATGGAATACACTTAAAATTATGAAACCTGGAACAAAAGGTCGCCAGGCTCGACAAAAAAAACCTATATAATACTAATAACTAAAACTAACGAATACAATTACTAATAGGCTACATTTTATCATCAGGCCTAACACAAATCTCTTTACGAACATTGCCATATTTTATCATCTTCCTCGACAAAATATCTGTGTTGGTAAGATTTTGTAAAATTGGCAAGATTTTTGTTGAGCCAGACGCTAAAATGTAGCACTGCATTATTAGTAAGTTTTTGTCCGGCAAGATGACGTTTGTTCTGGCTTCCCGATTTCAAATGTAATACAAGATTGCCACACACAAGAACGGAACACTTACACAGTACCACAAACAAATGGACATAAAACATCCTTGTGTGTGCATGTGTGCATGCATGTATGCATGTATGCATGTATGTATGTATGTATGTATGTATGTATGTATGTATGTATGTGTTTATGTATGTGTTTATGTATGTATGTATGTATGTATGTATGTATGTATGTATGTATGTATGTGCGTGTGTGTGTGTGTGTGTATTTTTACATTAAATTAAGGGCCACATTAGAATATTAAAGGTGTTATTGTACATACAATTACAAACCTTAAGCTTTTTACACATTTATCAATCTTTTACAATGTAATGACTTACAAACACAGACTTGGTCAATGCCGTTTCACATTGGGTTTTTTAAGTAGGAAGCCATGATAAAATTGTTTCATAAATTAAAAATCCAAAATAAATATCAAATCCTCATCCATATTTTGCTTATGTTTTACATTACAGTAGACTCATAATCGGTTTGTTCATCGTATTTTGTCGACGTCTTCATCTAGGCACATCACGTCAACATGAGCCATGCGGGGCTGTACATATAATAAATAACCTACTATGTTTTCTAGTTTGTGGCATAAACAAATGGTTAGAGTGGCATGCCGTGTCCTTTAAGTGCTGATACATAACATAATGGACATATACCCGACCATTAGGCAATTCACTGTTTGATGTATGCGGAGTTAACACATTTACTAAATAGCTGCACTTTCTAAGTTGTAAATGAGTTTAGGTAGTGATTTTGCTAAATGTCTGAGAACTCCGATCAGTCACAGAGAGGATACACCACGTAAATTTGCAAAGCTATCCATACCGTGTACCCTCATTTTGATGGGGACCCCGGTAAAATGCTTGGGGAACTCAGCTAGATTTCAGCTGCTTACCGCCCACTGTGTATACTACTTAGTATAACCCCCTGGGCTATGACCCACACACTAACATGAACCATAAACACACACCTTCTTACTTAACTTAGCGATCCCTACTCACAGCAAAGTAGAACACACACAAAAAACATCGAAAGAAAGAGATTTCTTCTCCGGATCCTGCTACTATCACGATCGAATGATTCCAATAAGATTGTTATTTGAGTGAGACGCTCAAGGGAAATGATTTTCTATTTTTTTTCTGCATCATACTGTTCAACCTATTTTTTTAAAGGTTATACGAGAAGAATCAAATTACGATAAGCTTATAAAATATGCATACCATTATTACACCAAGTGTGAACCTGATATGTGTGTGTATTATATGGGCCTATAGGACTGTCAAATCTTTTCTCACTATCTATACACCTCACAGACAGGCACCACATAGTAGATGTTACATCCGATTCGGCAACCCCTGGAACATTTGCACAAACCAACGTATATATTTTCGTTGACATATCGAAAAACAAGATACTGGAGGTTTCTGGCATTAATATATTCATGGTGAGTGAGTGATGAATATTTATGAGTGATGACGTCACAACGACCCAACCAATCAACGACAAAACAGGCACTGTACAGTATTCACCTTTCAGCGACAACCCTCGAAAAATAACTGCAGATAGGCGCCCTAAATGTGATTGTTTTATGACATGTAGATTTTGATATTTCAATTTATTGCACAAAACCATGAAAAATACAAGATAACAAGACCCAAGATTTTAGAGAAAAACATTTAAAACAGTTATGAATATTAATGATGTAGGAATAACTGATGAGTAATCTGAAATTTTGATAGATTAAATTTGTTTACAAAGTATACAATGCATGATCCGCGACCAATTAATATTTTCAATACTGAAACATTAATTTGCATAATGCAATAATGCTCATTATCATACATGAATATGTATTACTTGGACTCGGGTCATGCACTAAATTTTACAAAGTCTGTGTTATAAAATCAATGATTTTTAACAAATATCCAAAGTACCCAAAATGTCACATTTGAATAATTACTATTGTGCAGTAAAAGATTTTAAGTTGAATCAGAGAAGAATCTCAAACACTATTATACAACTTGTTAGAACATCACAACCTTGGAAGAAGTGATGTTATGGTGTTGGTGGTGGTGGTGGTCACGGTGATGTGTTGATAATGGTAGTGATGATGGTGGTGGTGGTTACAATGGGTTGTTGTTGTTGTTGTTGTTGTTGTTGTTGTGGTGGTGGTGGTGGTGGTGGTGGCTACAGTTGTCGTGCTGAAGTTACTGTTGTTGTTGTTGTTGTTGTTGTTGTGGTGGTGGTGGTGGTGGTGGTGGTAATGGAGGTGGGATTGTGGTGACGGTGGTGGTTACAATGGGTTCTTGTTGTGGTGGAGGTGGTGGCCTCTGTTGTCGTGCTGACGTCATTGTTGTTGTTGTTGTTGTTGTTGTTGTTGTTGTTGTGATGGTTGTGGTGGTGGTGGTGGTGGTGGTGGTGGTTGGGATGGTGAGGGTGGTGCCGAGCCAGACGATCAATCATACAACAATGTTCGACCAACTGTATCTCTTAGTCTGTCTCACGCTATGCTACAACTACCTACTATAGCAGCAAGTTTCTCTATTGATCACAGTGTAATCTTTCACTCCCTGATTTTTAATTAGTGTACATTTCACTAATGGAGTTTTAAGTAGAGTCTTCAGGATAATGATACTGTGGGGATATCTAGTCTGCAAAGTTGCAATGTTGTATTGTGTTCTAGTTGCTAAGGTAGTTTCAGCTCAGCTTAAGACAGGCTAAGAGATACAGTTGGTAGAACATTGTTGTAGCAATGTTAAAAACATTTTTGTCGAGTTGTGCAGGGTACAATCTGCGTCAGCTAAGTTTGCTTCCATTACTGTAGGCAAGGTGACAAACACATGTTAAATTTTCAAGTGACATATTTGTATTCATATTTACATGTATAGAACAAAGAATACGACTATTGAATTAAAGCACCGTCAAAGACCAAAATCAAATACATTCCAAGTCGATGTGTTATAGGGATAGGGATAGGGTTAGGGTTAGGGTTAGGGATAGACATAATATTTGTTCTATTAGGCGATATATACAAGTTACACATGAATATGGACATGGTAGGTTTCGTGTTCTTCATGCATCTGTCTGTCTGTCTGTCTGACTGTCTGTCTGTCTGTCTGTCTGTCTGTCTGTCTGTCTGTTTGTTTGCTTGTTTGTTTATTTTGGGGGTTTTGTTTGGCTGTCTGTTTGTGTGTGTATACGTTCGAGCGTACATGTACACCGTATGTATGTATGTATGTATGTATGTATGTATGTATGTATGTATGTATGTATGTATGTATGTATGTATGTGTGTGTGTGTGTGTGCGTGCGTACGTGCGTGCGTGCGTGCGTATGTATGTATGTATGTATGTATGTATATGTATGTATGTATGTATGTATGTATGTATGTATGTATGTATGTATTTATGTGTGTGTGTCTGTCTGTCTGTTTGTTTGTTTGAATTGTTTGATTATTAATTGGTTGATTGACAAAATGATGGTATATGATGAAAACAACTTCTTTCACTCTAAATTAATCGTATCTCCTCAGCACCATACGTTGCTATTATCTCGTGATTCAGTCATAGTCCTTGTACTAAATTACGTTCTTGACTGACAGTATTCCTGTGTCTTTCTTTCAATAAATTCTTAGGTGAGTTATCCCTGTCAATGGACTCCGTCAATGCACTGGCACTCTTACGGAGACAGTGTGCATGTGACCGAACATTGTAATCAGTTGTATCCAAGGAGTAGGTACGGAATAGTGTCGGTCTTTTCCGGTCAACGTCCGGCGACCACGACACTTTCTTCGTTCCCTTCTGCTCCGTGAAGCTAAATCTTTCGTTGCTTGACTTCAAACAGCTCTTTGTCGCGCTGGGACTTTTGCTGCTGTCGTTCGAATCGACTGAGGATGAATTTCCGAAAGGGAAAGACAAAAAATGTCTATTAAACTTCGCCATTGTTGAATCTTTCTCTACGTCCAATGACAACGGTCTTGCCTTCATCGGTTCTCGGGGCGAGCGTGGAGATATACCTGGTGAGGTTTGTGGAGACAACATCTTTGGGGAATCAAGTGACGAATTCTGCGGAGATGATCTTGCCAATGGTAAGATGGGTTTGGTGTTAAGTTTACGGGTAGCTAAATATTCAGGTCTTGCTGGCATCGTTTTTGACCGTGGACGCATCATCACATTTGGAAAGGGTTTTGTCGTCGGTGATGGTTGTTTGAACAGGGAGAATTCTTCAATAAGGCTATTCCTTTTCCTTGATTCGTTATGCTCAGTGGTAATTGAGACAGTGAAGGGATAATCAGGCATGTCTAGAGATCGGTTTGAACGCAGAGGAGGTAGAGTTCTCCTAACATGACACGACGTTGGAGAATTGATGTCAGGTAAAGGTTCCTTACGTGGTATGTTTTCAACATTCGGAAAACTTGTAAAAGGTGGGTAAGACGAAGGCACGGTGTGGTGGCAGCAGTGGAGGTTCTGGTCACCCGGTTGCCCAGTGGAGCGATTTTCAGATGAAATTGGTGCCACCACTATAGTTCGGGCTGTAGTGGTATTTTGAATTTTGATTTCTTCGGACTTATTATCGTTGTTATCCTTACATTGCTTGGCATCTTCGCTTTTTGTCGCCCTCCTATTCGGTTGTTGTTTCACTATTGGTGTGTGGTTTGGAGCTTTATCGTTGCCAACAGTGCGTTCGGATCCACTGGGGACAACTCCTTCCACGGTCTGAGCTCTCCGTAACAAAGGACGATTGCCTTTTTGCCCGCTATCTTTATGATCCTTCCCTTGCAGCGATGCCGGGTCGATCGAAGAAAAATTTGTACTGTTGTCAATACTAAATGAACGAAAAAGACGGCATTGCATGATGCGTTTGCGAAATCCCATTGATTTGCGTCGTTGCTGCGACTCATCCTGCTTGTTTAGAAATTCGTCTGTCCAATGTTTATCCGAATTGTCCGCAGTCTCCACACCGGCTCCGTCGTGTTCCGCTAAAAAAGTCATCCTCGGTACAGTTTCTGATAAAATCTCCTCCTCCTTGTCTTCAAAAGAGTCGTCACACCAGCTTGTTTCCATTCCAATCTCAATTTTGACCTGATCGTCAGAAACCGATAACTTATTAGCCACGCTGCTGTTGTTTTCTGCTAGTTTCATCTTTCGAATTCTACCCCGCAGGGCTTGCATGAAACCACGTGACTGTGGTTTTCCCTTGTCGTCAGCTCGTGCACGCTGATTCTCTTCATTGACGTCATGATCACTGTCTGCTTTTTCGCTGGTCAATGTCACTGGTTGTCTCGGTGGTGTCTGCTCACCCCCAAGGTCAATACTAAAATCTCTTTTCAAACGCCTTCGAGACATCGTGATCTCCTGAAATAATAATGAGAAGAACGGAAATGGTTTTGTTAAAATTCCTGATCAACCTTTAAGTATCATCTTTACCACGGCACTATTTAATAGACAAAATATCTATAGATGAAGTTATATAATTACTCCAACGAAATCACATACAGCAATATATGTATGTATGTATGTATGTATGTATGTATGTATGTATGTATGTATGTATGTATGTATGTATGTATGTATGTATGTGTGTGTGTGTGTGTGTGTGTGTGTGTGTGTGTATGTATGTATGTATGTATGTATGTATGTATGTATGTATGTAAGGATGTATGTGTGTATGTATGTATGTATGTATGTATGTATGTATGTATGTACATGTATGTATGTATGTAGGCAGGTAGGTAGGTATGTAGGTATGTATGATTGAATCCGTCGCTATTTACGGCCATCATGAAAATCCTTTCTGATTTTGCGAAATAGGAAACTGACAAAAGAGGTCAAATGAACATAACATAATAAACTCATGTACGAAGAAGCTAATGATTTTATCAAAAGTCGGTATCTTTTCTGCTGTTGTAATTTGTAGATGGTGTCTATCGATTGAAACTACTATGCATCAAGTGTTTTTGTCAGCACACGTTAAATCTTAGTGGCGCCTTCTTGAATTTCGTGTTGTGTATCAAAAACTGAAATTTTAATGTGTTTATCCGTTTGATGAAACTATAGCCTCAATGGTTTGTTAAATTATTGAATTGCAATCTTTCAAGGTAGGGCAGATACTACTACGGAAAACAGGCTATCCAGTACACTGTGTCTAGGATATTTAAACAGCAGTCTTTTGTTTATGGATCATTCGTTATGGAAGGTATTATTATTGATACCAAAATGCTGCTTGGTAATTTGCATTTGAAATATTGAATATTCCCATTGGTTACAACACGCCACTAAGCTGTTAAAGTCAACAATCGTCAAATAATGGGCATGTACGGATTTATGCATTTTGTTGTTGAAAACACCATGGCGGCATCGCGATCACTCTTATCCATTCCAAGTTCCATCCTTTGAATTACAGCACAGCGCGTAGGTATTAAGTAAGCTGTGCAGAGACACAAGTCAGAACGGACAGAATTGTTGGTTGTGTCTGTCCCTTGCGAAGGGTAATTCATATACATTGTAGTACAATTGTTGCATGTGTCTATCGTTTGCAGAGGGCGATTTAGTAAACAAGGACTACACAACAAGATGCATTATATCATGATTGTACACTACGTGCGGACTGTGCCATGCAGACACATACAACAATAGTTTTACAGTGTATGTAAATTCACTCTGCTGCAAGAGACAGGCACAAGCAACAATTGTGTTACAATGTATATGAATCACCGTCAGCAAGAGACAGATACAAGCAACAATTGTATTACAATGTATATAAATTCACTCTGCAAGAGACAGATACATGCAACAATTGTATTACAATGTATATAAATTCACTCTGCAAGAGACAGATACATGCAACAATTGTATTACAATGTATATAAATTCACTCTGCAAGAGACAGATACATGCAACAATTGTATTACAATGTATATAAATCCACTCAGCAACAGACAGATACATGCAACAATTGTATTACAATGTATATAAATCCACTCAGCAAGAGACAGATACATGCAACAATTGTATTACAATGTATATAAATTCACTCTGCAAGAGACAGATACATGCAACAATTGTATTACAATGTATATAAATCCACTCAGCAAGAGACAGATACATGCAACAATTGTATTACAATGTATATAAATTCACTCTGCAAGAGACAGACACATGCAACAATTGTATTACAATGTATATAAATCCACTCAGCAAGAGACAGATACATGCAACAATTGTATTACAATGTATATAAATTCACTCAGCAAGAGACAGATACATGCAACAATTGTATTACAATGTATATAAATTCACTCTGCAAGAGACAGATACATGCAACAATTGTATTACAATGTATATAAATCCACAGATACATGCAATAATTGTATTACAATGTATATAAATTCACTCTGCAAGAGACAGATACATGCAACAATTGTATTACAATGTATATGAATCACGCGTCAGCAACAGATAATCACAAGCATCAAATGTATCCGTCTGATTTTTGTTCCTGCACAGCTGCTTACTTTCTTCAGCTGTATAAAACATAGCTGAATGACGCCAGTGTTCACTTAGGGGAAAATTATTTTGTGAATAATGTAAATTTCTGCTCACAAACAAAGATGTCTTTGAGTGTCTTTAGTTACTGGCAAGGTTTTCGTAGAGTGGGACCCCGAGGCACGCGTGCGTGACGACTTAGACGACTGTCAGGCTTTGAAATCTACCTGACTAGTTGCAGTGTGCGCAATTCGTTATTTGCAAATTCCCGTTTTTTGCTGTTCCCTTTTTGGTGTTTTTGTCCTGTCGTTAATTTCTTGTTTTTGTTTATGATCAATAACCAATGTAGTTCACTCTTTTCAACCATACTGAATCCATCATACGTTGCAACAATAAAGATTGAAAATCACTAATAAAAAAAGAGCGGGAATCCGCTGTGATAATTTTGACGATCGTTGTTGGAAAAAATAATTAAAATAAATATACTGTTTTCCTACCCGTGTATTATTAGTATAGTGCAACGTTAGCGCTCTAATTGTAATAGAACACAAAGCGGGATATGTGTAATAAGCAGTCTGTCACAAATCTTCGGTAATTTTACGGTGTTTTTCTGGAATACATGCAAAAGCACTATGAGAACAATAAGCGTAATACTACTCGGACGTTTGTGAAAGGAGACTATCCCATTGTCCCCTCCCCCATTAATTGCCTTAACTTCATGCCTTAATTAATTGCATTAACTTTCACGTCGGAATACTAGTACTTATATTATGTTGTTTTTTCTAAAAATGGAATGTAAAAAAAATCAATGTAAACTTACAGTCGTATATGTATTACCCAGCTGATGTCAATTACGCCTTGCAAACCCGCAGGTATAAAACTCCACCGTCCACAATTGGAAAAATAATAACTGTGACGTTTGACAGAGAACTGTATACGTTTGCTGACTTCTGATTTCAATGGTCGACCAAATCATATAACATGTACATGCGTGTGTGTGAATGATACTTCTTCTATCTTGTATCCTATCAACGATCTTATTTGTACATATTGTTTATTCATTTTGCTTCAATCATTCTGTGTTCACATTGGTCGGGTGTGCTAGACGTAACCGACAATGCAAATCGTGTTTTCTATCCTGAAAAGACTCGAGTTACGAGTATTTTGTTGCTGTCAGCGGAATTCTGATTTTACCCCATTTTATTGCTTACATCTAACGGCTAGGATTAGGTGCTCGTAATGGGAACAGTAACTCCTAAACATCGTGAATTCAGTCGTTGATAATTTAGATTATCTAGTAATGTTCCTGTCGTGTAGTTCTCGTTCAAATTAGGGGAAAAATGACGGTACTTTCGAGACAAATTGAGTCTAAACTGCTTGTTGCATTCAGCGGTAACGTATTACACTTGGAGCCAGTGCTGAAACATATCGTCCCTAGGCTAGACAAAATCTTACTAAAATTGCTACATTTTTCCTCTAGTTGGACGAAAGTTGTACTAAAATTGCTGTATTTTATCGTTTGGCTAGCTCAACAAACGTTTTACTAAATTGCTACCTTTCTTCCCCTTGTTCGACAAAAGTTTTACTAATATTGATACATTTTGTCCCCTTGTTCGACAAAAGTTTTACTAAAATTGTTATTTTGTATCGTCTGGCTAGCTCGACCACAATGTTACCAGCATTGCTACATTTTATCGGCTGACAACAAATAATCTTAGCAACATTTTGCCACATCTTAATAGATCGTTACACTGCAAACGCTTGTTCTGGTCATGACACTGTTTCTTGTAATTTTTGGATACCCATTAATTAAATTATATGTGGTTACACTGTAAATGATTTAGCAACGATCGTCTGATGTTAACTCAAACAAGTAGCAATGTTCAGTAAGATTTTTGTCTAGCCAGACTATGAAATGTAGCAATATTAGACGTATTTTGTTTGTTGAGCCAGCAGATAAAACGTTCAGTTTAAAATCGTACTAGATTCCGTAGCTCTTTCCTGTTCATCAGTGATGTTCTGTGTTATTCAGCAATAACGGACATGCCTCTGGTTTATCCAACAACAAAGGTATGTTTTTAGAATAAACTTGAGACTACTATAGTGAAGTATATTTTCTGTTCTGTGTGAGAAAGATAACAAAGTTTACACTTTTCCATTTGTATAGCGAAGAGATTGCCTTCTCGTCTTCAATGTCGTTCAGTAATAACGGCAACACAGCCATGGCGCCTTGTTCATCCCGTGGTGAATTAGTGAAGTGATTGGACGATGCGTACATGCATTTGATGTTTATCACCAGGTTACCTTTTTCATCAACACAGTAATCCTAGCTTAATTAACTGTGTTGCCATAGGAAAACAGTGATAAGAAAAAGTGAGGTTGCTGATGCAAAGCTTTGCTAAATACAATGTGTGTCTAGTAAAACAAAGAAGAGAACAAACCCGCCATGATATCTCACATTGAATGCTTCATTGAACAACTTTAATTTCACTGTATCATACAAAAGAATTATCCCCGTAAAACTGCACTAGCTGTAGCCAGAGTATTCTTTTTTTTTCAACCAAACAACCAACAATGTACCTACTGAAAAATCTTAAAATACCAATAAATTGACATTACTCATATTGATTACGGGTCGAGTTTATCCATAAGTAGTGCAGTAAAAGGTTAAAAACTGTGATGGCGTTGAGGGCGATGTTTAGGGTGTGGACCCAAAAATCAATTAGATTGGATTTATTGCACCATATCATGTGTACTGCTACACAAATACGTTCACCCACAGGTTATTCAATACCCTGAACAATATTTCGAGTGGGCCATCATATATAACTAAACAGTTTTAAAAAGATTGTCCAGTAACTGTTATGGCTGAGTAATATCAAATAGTCTTCTAACTCAACAAAAATCTTATTAACCCTTACAAAGCAAATGTCTGCATATATATGCAGACAGTCCCTTCCGGGTTCCCAGGCCACACCTGCATATATGCAGTCAAATTTACTCATTTGCAGAAGCCCAATTTTCACCTGTTCACCTCGTACCTGGGTAAATTAATATTCATTTGACAATATGTATGTAATGGGTGGATAAGGAAAAAAATTAATTGATTGCAAGTTTTATTATTTCTTTCTATTCAAGTTAAAGTTGATAATTGTAGAGTAGGAGCTGCTCCTACTCTAGTGGAAAAAAGCCCTTGACCTAAGGAGTCTTTTGCGTGAAAAGTCTATGGCATCTTAACGGTTATCATTGCTACATCTTATTGTATGGAATGACAAAAACTGAAGTATAATAGTTAGTTACCTTGTATCCATTCACATGCCTTACATTGTATCTGATTTTTTGACGATCTGATAAGATAACCATGGTAGCTCAAACAAAATAATATAACAATGTTGTTAGGATTGTTGTTACACCAAGTTGGGAAAAGAAGTGAGATTTTTGTTGAGCCAGATGATAAAATGTAGCAATGTCAATTTTAAGAAATTGTCAAGTCAGTTTCTAGTCACCTGATTTCCATTGTAACAAATCTCTCACATGCCTATTGCAATTCGACGAATTGAATATTTCGAACATCAAAGTCGTCAATCAAACATCCTCACAGCAATAGCAATGATATCTAATTTAAATTTGCCTCGAAAACAGCTGCAGTTCTTAGCTTAGCGGTTTCATTCTTGTAGCACAAATACTTAGATTCGAACTACAAACTACAAAAGTGTTTACTAAAAGTTGTCATTTTAGCCAGATGTGAATGTCGTGGTACTTAGTATAAGTAGTATTTAAGATCAATTTGATTGATTGAAAAAAAGATTGCCCCGATGCCTGGCAGTGCCTGCTTTCCTTTTTTCCTATAGAAGTTACGGATGTTTTTTTTCTAGTCATCGCAAACATATTTTTTAAAAATTGAAACTTTTCACTGCCAGAAAGCCATAAACGTACATCAACATTTCAATTTGAGCAATGTTTTCATACTTCAACATTTCACCATTTTTTAAAAAACAAAAAAACAAAAAAACCAACACTTTTTTATATCAATGTACTAATAAACCATATTAAAAACATTCCCTCCAAAATAATTGCCAAAAAAAAAATAATCGTAAAACACGATTTTTTTTGTTAAACTATTCAATTTTAGCGGGAAGTGGTGAAAGACCGAAGAAATTCAAGGTAGAAATAGAGCAACTAACAAGCTTCTGAAGGTGTAGTGTGGAGTATTGTCCGTGATTTACTGTAATCATGGGTCATTATCCGATGGAAATTATTCACGTTAACAGTTAATGTCTACGCTGAAATTGACATCATTTATAGCTGTTGTTCCCTATTTTGTATATGATTGATCAGGATCCAGTAATCTCCAGGTGATTTAGACAGTGTGTCGGCAGTAAAGTGGCCAATAATTAATGACTAAGGGGGTCTCAGGTCTGTCGGTCTCATCTATAACCCAACATGTATACGTCAAAAGTGCCTCGGAATTTAATAATTCAGGGGAATACTGATTGTTTGGTTTATTGGGTAAGTACGCAAAAATGACAAATGTGAAACGAGAACAAAGGGAGACTGGCACGCGACAGTAACAAATCTTAACTTGTTGCTATGGCAACTAGGGCTTCCGGAAGTATGATGAATGTTTGGCAATTTTACCAATATGTGAGTTCGCGTATGTAATTAATGAACGTGAACTCATCAAATACCATACTGTACATCATTCCAATGGGATTGTGAAATATATCCGTTTCCAAGCTGGTTTTGAACATATAGGTAAGGTTGTTAAACACCGTGATGTTTGTTCTGTCAGACAACAAACTCCTGCATTTCCCTTATTCTAAAAAACAAACGGATTCTGGATAGTCAATTAAAATTCAACTCAAGATTTTAAGAAATTCTAACTTGCTTTCTTTCTCTTAACAGAGTATGATCGTGTCATTTTTATTCAAAGTTGTACTGTCCAAGTTACTTCAGGTGGTTTTTTTCATTTCCCTAAGTAAATACTTACATAAAACCCACAACTGTATCGTACGTATGTTTATTTGTGCATTGAAGTGTGCTTACGTACAGTCCATCATATAGCATTCTTTTACATTACATGACCCAATTTCATTGGTACTGTATTTTCTGGGTGCACCAACAAGTCGAGTTTATACACTTATGGGACATGCATTATCTCTGCTGCATATTAAAAGGATCTCATAGTATTCTACTTACTGATGCATACTTAATCAGTACTTGAAATTAATTGAACCTGAACTTGGTATTAAATCAAACGATCCGATGACGTCACTTATAAAAATGCTGAAAAAATCCCTATCATACAATCAAAATGACAGAGACCGAATGCATTAATATTAAAGTGGCCATATGGATTAGAATTGGGTATTTACTTTGGATGTGTAATATATTATATATTAAAACTATTTTATCATGGCGAGAAAAATCAATGTGAAACAATATACACCAAGTCCTTGTTAACTTTGTAACTCAATAAATAACAAAAGACTGATAAATATATAAAATGTATGTTATTGTACGTACAATACCAAACATTTTACACGTGGTTTTAGCTTTATGCAATGTATGTTGATTTTTCCAAGTAGAACGCAATGATGAAATCATTTTATAACTTCAAAATACAAAATAAATACTCTAATCTCATCTATATGACTATTTTTAATATTGTACTAAAAGAGTTTAATCAATGTTTTATGTAAGAAATTCACTTGAGTAAAAAAAAGTTTATAATCTCAACTTGTGTCACTTTTAATCATTCATTTAGTTTGCATAAATGAGACGCAATAAATCGTTTCACATTTGTTTTATAGGAGGAGTTACATATGTTATTGTATATACTTAAAGTAGTTATACAGATGAGAATTTGGTTTAGTGTATATGTTGGAGTTTTCATTTATAAACAATATTATCATGGCTTCCTACTTGAAAAATCAATGTTTTGAAACAACATTGACTAAAATCAAGTCTTTGTTTGTAAGTCAGCTAAAGAATGTGTAGAAAGTTTATCAAAATACGTACATATAATCACAGACAACTAAGAAGATATATTTGCCTGTGATATAATAAATATTTGACACATTTATTAATCGTTTTGCAATGTATTGAGTTACAAACAAGGGGTTGCAATATGTTGTTTCACATTGATTGTTAAGAAACCATGATAAAATTGTTTTATGAATTAAAAATGCAAAATAAATACACAATTCTCATCTATGTGACCAGTTTAAACATATCTAATGAACACCAGTAGTCGTGACATTTGTATTATATAAGGCAAAACGAATTGTTTGATGACGTCATTCATGGGTATACCCAAAGATCTGCCCTATGATATCGGGAACCGAGGAAAACGCACATGTATAAATCTGTCATTACCAAATGAGGTCGCATACCCATATTGATGCAGAAATCTACATATTGAAATAGTTTTATGTAAGTATTTCACATTTTCTTAAAAATATTACCCCACATTGACTCCTATCCCTAAAAAATATTAAGAAGTAGAACAAAATTATTATTATTCTTCCTACGACACAACAATGACACAGAAAATTTTCAAATGTCACCCCTAGTTTTTTAAAATAGCTTCAGAGTCTAGCCCTAAATTTAACTTGAGTTTATCCTGCCCAGATGCATCTCTTTTGACGTGACTGTGTTCTCAGAATGATGCTAGATTAAGGGATCTTCAAACCCAAAACATTATCGAGTCAACACCGCAGCTGACGTGAATACAAATAAAACGTCCCTCGTGTGTGAATATCGATTGAACTTACAAACACGTATGTACCTGCGACTGAAAGCCGCAACTCATCGCATCGTACTTAAAGATAGTTGAAAGGTTTTTGTTTCTTCTAAAATTGTAGCAACGTTTCGGTGGAATATGTAGAATAGCCCATTATGAAGTACCGTGAGTGTTATAGATTGACACCAATTTATACAGTTATGGCTTTTCTGTACTGTACTGTAATATATTAACTAACTATCGTTCCTTGCATAATGTGCCCATCGGTACATTTTTAAGTGCGTCACAAAGTCGAAGTGGGAATAATTTTATTTTGCTTTGAGGATCATATGTACGGGTTAACCTTGAGAGTCATTTATTGCCTAAGAGTATAAAATTGCCGTTATAAACAAGAACATCAAATGAACACTAAATTTAAATTTACAACACCAGAAGTTACGTCCGTGTGTTGTTTATTTGTATCATTACTACCAACCCCAAGTGACTATACAATTTCAATTAGGCAGCATGATGTTTTTTGTTTACATCTCACATAACGTTTTACAAATAACATAAAACAAAAGACAGGCAATGATAGCCCGCAAACATACAAAATGATACATTATAGCTCACTATGAAGACAAATCAGCTTAACTGTCGGATGAAACAAGAAAGATTCAAACACAAGACTTTATTTGTGTTCACAGTGAGATACAATGTAACATTTCATATTCGTGTGTGCTATCAGTACCTGTTTGTTTGTGTAAGTAGTAACAAAAAAAAAACCGATGTGTGAGATATAAAATAAATCTTGCCGCCTATACTCTGTAGTCACTCTATTTTGGTAGTAACTTCGTCCATGATATTTTGCACGCGTTTTGTTTCTGTATCACATGCTCGCGAACACAAATGCATACGTTTTGCTAAACATGACAGTTTGATCCCAAAACTATAATACACGTACATCAATAATATAATTTGATAAAACAGACTTGATATTTTGAAGGATGGTGTAATCGGTAAAAGTAATTTGATTATATTTCAATACCCAATCAATATATAATGATCAATATCTCGCTATCTATCTAGTCTACAACAAAATTACGATATATCAGAAATTCGGTTTGTTTTATCGTGACAGTAGTACTTGTGTCGATATTTCGTCACGGTGGGTCAGCTAACGCCATTTTGTGTATTCCCTTTACGAGGGAACATATGATCCTAAAAGCTGTTCTGGCCTTTAAAGTCATTTTTGTACTATTTTTATTGCAGAATTTTTTTTACAGCTATGTATAAATTGTACCCTTTGGATCCAAATGTAGATTTTCTTTTCTTTTATGGATATGTTTATGGTGGGTGGTTTTTTTTGTAATTTGTGTGTTTCATGCCGGGCATGCGCAGTACGTCGTGTAAGACTTCTCTCAGATATGTTAATACTACTGCTTTCTATGCAGCACGTCAACTTATTCTGATTAATTGCGTATGTCACTTATCCCTCTTCCCGCTTTCATCACAATTAACGGACGGCTATATCACAAACAATTCATTTTACTTACTAATCACATACCCCGTCGGTTTTTTTCCCTGAAAACAGGAACTGAGTGTGCAATAGTTATAAATCGTACGAGTACACGTAAAGTAAAATCCATGGACAAATACGTATATGGCGAAAATGAACATTTCTGATGAATTGCCCACTATAGTATAAGCTTACAGTCATTTATATTGTTATGGCTTACTAAATCATTATTATTATTATTATCTACAGATAAAAAATGTGTACAATTAAATAAAAATAATGATGATGTATTAGATTTTTTTTTACATTTGTAACAGCACGAAGGTTTTTTATGTGGAACAGACAAACGACTTTGATCACGGTCGTAATTATGCTAAGTCGTGATCATGGTTGGCATTATTGCTTTAGTTGTTTGAAGCGAGTGGCTATATGTTGCATCGTACGCACTTGAGGCAGACATACTCGTATAGCCAAGGATGTATGGTTGAAAGTACATATCCTTAAGAAATATGCCCTATGCCCCTGAATGTGTCGTAACAATTACACAATAGCTGGGCATGTGAAAACATGTCTGGCTGTCTGTCTGTCTGTCTGTCTGTCTGTCTGTCTGTCTGTCTGTCTGTCTGTCTGTCTGTCTGTCTGTCTGTCTGTCTGTCTGTCTGTCTGTCTGTCCGTCCGTCCGTCCGTCCGTCCGTCCGTCCGTCCGCCTGCCTGCCTGCCTGCCTGCCTACATCTATCTATCTATCTATCTATCTATCTATCTATCTATCTATCTATCTATCTATCTATCTATCTATCTATCTATCTATCTATCTATCTATCTATCTATCTATCTCTCTCTCTCTATCCATCTATCTATCTATCTATCTATCTATCTATCTATCTCTCTCTCTCTCTATCCATCTATCTATCTATCTATCTATCTATCTATCTATCTATCTATCTATCTATCTATCTATCTATCTATCTATCTATCTATCTACCTAGCTATCTATCTGTACTTGTCCTTGCTGTTGAACTACTATTCACTTGGACGATATCTACGTCATGTGCAGTCACAGACACCAATTTTGAGTCTCTCGAGTGCTAAGCTCAATTGGCATTGTAAACAATATACATGCCAGCTATTACACTGCGCTTCTTACGTCAAACACACCGGCTTAAATCATTAGAGATCTTAAAAAGCATCGGCGTTTCCTTTCCATCGTTGCAACGTAGATTAAAGTCGACAACAAATATGAAAACATCCACTTTAGTCGTTCACTAGTACCTTGATATCGCCTCGGAGTAAACTTTCCCTTCTTCCTGTCACGTTCATCTTGTGTACTATGTAAAACAAGAACTGCGGTGGAACAGTTCTGGGGATTTAAGCCGCCTTCCCTGCTTGACTGAGCATTTCATGAAAATTATTAATCTTATACTCGGCGATTTCTATATATAAATACTAATTAGAATTAACTGACGTAAAGGCATTGTCCATATACCGTTGTTTGTCATGTATGTATGTATGTATGTATGTAAACAAGTATGACCATCCCACGCTGTTGAGTTCTCCTTGATTATTACCTGGTTATCGGCATCGAAAACACCGGCGAACAATATTGCAAAGATTTTGTCCAGTGCTGTCGTATACATAAATACGTTGTTTTCCTTTAAAAACGATTCAAAGGTCGATGGAGGATTTATATTCCAAAAACATATTATCTTATCTTACTTATACTAAATCATAGACCCTCCACTGTGATTAAATGCATTGATATACTCAAAGTGCAGATTAACACAATTAGGGGGGCGTATAAGTGGGGGTGGCGATTGTAAAGAGATATAGACCCGTGTGTAGATGAATACATACAATGAAAATCGTGAAACCTGAAACAAGACGTTGCCTTGCTGAACAAAACTACTAACTTTGCTACATTTTATCGCCGGGTGCCTAGTTCCTATACAGTATCGTTACAATTTACACCTCCACTTACAGTATAGTCAAAGTCATTACATACTCTGGAATCGAAGTCCTGAAACTCATCCACCAGTACTGTGACAGTCACCCACACAGTCATTAATATCATGTCTTTGTTAAAATCAATCACACAATTCTAACCGATAACACAGTCACTCATAAAGTTAGTGTTTATTGGGACAGTTATGTAATGTCCAAATATGGTATATTTGTCAGCTCAGGATGCTACTTATACACTGCTTACGTCACTGTAGCAGTTGGGGTTCACTGATTGGATAAACACCTTTTTGTGCTGATTGAGGGACCTTTGACCAGACGGGGTTTAGTTAGAAACCGCGTTGGCACCCAGACTATCCAGACGTTCAGTCTGATATTCTTATATTTGAGACAGTCAATTGACTAAAATGTAACATTTGGACTTCACTTCTTGTCATGCCAGACGATAACATGAGGCAATATTAATTAGATTGTTTGTCGTGCCAGACGACAAGATTTAGCAATGGCCGACAAGATTTAGCAATGGCGCTGAGATATTTGTCTGTCCAGAAGATCAAATGTAGCAATGTTGGTAAGATATTTGTCGAACCAGAGGACGTTTTGTTTCAGGTTTCCTGATTTTCGTTGTAAGTTTTGTAATTTTTTTGTGTTGACTATTAAAACTTGTTAGGTCATATAACGAGAGATCACAGGACATTGACATAAACACGTGGGATAGTGGTATGTAAATGCGACAATTATTTTAACGAGGCAACTACAGAAGAGTTCTGAGTGGGTTATTATCGAAAACAAGAAGTAGCTACTGACCACACATCAATTTTTAACCCTTACCCCCAACCCCCGCCCATCACCATCACCACCACCATAGCCCAATATTGATTGCAGTGCCTTATAGCTGTTTCAGTTGTTTTGTTAACGGGACAAAACAAGCACGTAATAGGTTCTCCGATAATCTTTAGGATGTGCCTCAGGGACCAATCCCCCCCCCCCCAAAAAAAAGTTCTTAAACTATGTCCAAACTTTGCCATTTCAAGCTTGTCCATGATTCGTTTCAACTAATATATGTCCTAGAAACATAGGTGTTTACCATCTTGCCTTCGAGGAATTCTTTTATGTAATCTTTTGATCTTTTGATCTTTAATCTGTTACTAAGGGACCGGACAGAATTTACGGCAGAGGGGGGGCCTGGGGAGAAATTGGGGGGGCCATGAAAAAAATGGGAGGCTTGAAGGGGGGGCCATGAAAATTCTCATGGTTTGAAAGGGGGGGGGGCCGCGAAATATTTTGTCATTGAAAAAAATTAATATGTTAGAAAATTTAGCATTGCATGAGATAGCACTTGATATCGCCTTTAATTGAATGTCTACACTTTCATTTATGTATTAAAATGAATGTGTGTACGTTTGTATGTACCTATTTAGTGAAGCATAAAAACACTACTCAAGATTAATTTGATACACCCTGCATTACTCTTATATACTCCAAGTTGTTCACACACACACACACACACACACACACACACACACACACACACACACACACACACACACACACACACACACTTACACACACACATATGTATACATACATACATACATTTTAGTACTGTGGAAACAGGTTCAGTGTGTAATTACCATCAAGGATATATATATATATATATATATATATATATATATATATATATTAGCGTAGGACCTGATTTAGATAGGTGTTTTATTTCTTTCCTTGACACTATTCTTGAGTTTCACTCTCAGACTCACTAGAGTCTGAAGATGTGAGGCAAGACTTGTCTTTCTTTCTATCTAAAACCAGTGAAATTAAACTATTTCCCTCCTCAGCATCATCAAATGCATCTATCTGTACTAAATATTGTAAAGCATTTAGATGTCTGCGTGGTGTTAAGTGTTTTTTCATCAGTGACTTTGCACTAACTTTGGTAGTTGCCTTCTGGCCGTATATGATCACTGTACAGTGTATTGAATACAATTCTGAATTTGCTGTCTTCATCATGAAGTCACAAATGCCTGACACTATAGGTTTAAATATGTATGGTTTTGGAACTGAAAGCATATTGATTACATCTAAGTATTCCACAACATTCTGAATTTCTTTGCACTTTCATGAAGTCACAAATGTCTTACATTTACATGTGTATTGGTAATGCATTTGGTGTAGGAAAGTGAAAGCTATATTTGTCAGACCTCAGTGTGCATAAAATCCTTAGTTTGCTAGCACTTCATGACATCACAAATGTCTGACATTAGATAGTTATTGTGTTATGAGTATAAATAGATATTTGAATACACTATGTAGGTGATGTGATGTCCTTAGATACTCCCCACAAATGTCCCCACTACAGTTTTTCACAAATCACGCATGTGAATGTGTGTTTACTCTGTGTCTGTGTTTCTGTGTATGTATCAGTGAATGACAGTTAAAACCACCACATCAAATGCCTAGGTATTAAGTGATGACTACTTATGGTGTCTAGTTGGGAAATAAACAAGATTATACCACATGTGTATGATTACATGTATGGTCAAAATGTTTTATTTTGTTTTGTTTTCTAAAAAACTTCCTCTACAACTACTATTAAAGTTGTTTGGGCTGAAATAGTAACATAATAGTAGTACCAAAAGAAATATTACAGTTGTGCTACAGTAACAAAAAAATTTGTACTCTTTTTAGTTATTGTAGGGGGCAGGATATTGCGCACTTTTTTTCTTTTTTTTCCTTTTTTTTGGGGGGGGGGGCATGAAATTTTTATACTTTTGAAAGGGGGGGGCTGTGAAATTTTGGTCACAGTGGATGGGGGGGCCAGGAAAAAAAACAAGTCAGAGATAATTTCTCCCCAGGCCCCCCCCCCTGCCGTAAATTCTGTCCGGTCCCTAAATTTCCATGAGGGCTAATAAGAAAATTGTGTGGTTCCGATTACACTCAATTTTAGAAAAGGTGGTAGGTAGATTTGTTATTTCATATTATTGAAGTCTTAGAGTTAATAACATTGTATTCGGCTGGCTGACCCCTGATTTTTTTCTTCATTCTAACTGGGGATGGGTTCTTAAACAAGGGAACATAACAAATGAAAGATTTTTTATTGAAGAGGCCCACATTCTGTATACAAAATAGAGATATATGTAAAGGTACACGAAACAAAAGCTATAAAGATATAGGTAGTTACAGCTCGGTTTTTGAACATTTAAAACCAGAAATATCAGTCCTCGAACATACTAACCATTTCACTTGGCGCACTATATGCACGTCAATTTTATATTTGCAATATGGCATTGTTCCTCGATCTTTACCATTATGTGTTAAGGATTTGCCTCTATTAGTAAGATGGGGACCATGAAATAAATTTTACGACAACATAGTATGTGTAGTAATTTGTAGGGAAAGTTCAATCAATGAATACTGATAGATGCGAGAATTAGTCACTTTCCAACACAGAATTTAAATGTGTCTGTGTCTGTCTGTGTATGTATGTATGTATGTATGTATGTATGTATGTATGTATGTATGTATGTATGTATGTATGTATGTATGTATGCTTACGATAACGTCAGCCTGACGTATGATAAATGACTTTAATTTGGACTTCTAGATAAAAATCCTAGTACCTCCAGATTTTCCCTCGGTTTGTTAATTTTGAGAGGATTGTAATTTTTAGGGTATATTCTCTCTATTGTGTATTATCCAACGATCATTAACTCCATGAATTTTACTTTATTGCCTCTATTTCACACCTAATGTGATGAACAAGTCGGTCTGATTTAGGTGTCCTTGTGTGTTGTCACGTCGTTACACACAGACGTCGGGGAAAAACAATCAGCAGATTGAATATATTCCAATAAGGTGTCGAACCATCAATGTGTTTTACGATGCCATCCATCATAACGTCATTAAGTCTACAGCTCTATCGATATCTCATAGATAGCTATCTAATGTCACAACTAATAGATTCACTGAAAAGGAAGCGTTCAAATCTATGTGGGGGGGGGGCTGTGTTTAGTGTTCAGGCAGATTATCTCACTGAAGTTTATTAACGTCCAACACTCGATTTTATTAACGTCCAACACTCGATTTCCGCGCAAGAATCAAATGCTCGACATCCTTTTCGATAGTGAAACTTTCAAGTTACAAGGCATCGTTAGAACCATAGCAGAGTGTTTGTACCGTTAAGAATTGAACTAACTGACATCTACAAATTAATTGTAATGCCAGGTTGAATTACATATATATTATGTTTGGATTTATGTTTGGACATACATACATACATACATACATACATACATACATACATACATACATACATACATACATACATACATACATACATGCATGCATACATACATGCATGCATGCATGCATGCATGCATGCATGCATACATACATACATACATACATACATACATACATACATACATACATACATACATACATACATACATACATAAATCCATCCATCCACACATACATACATACATACATACATACATACATACATACATACATACATACATACACACATTCTGATTGTTACAACAAATATTGAATATATATATATATATATATATATATATATATATATATATATATATATATATATATATATATATATATATATATATGTACATCAACATCTCCTGACGAGTGATTTACTCACGAAACAGGCTTGTAGAGACGAAAAACCCGACTTGATTTTCTTCTACCCTCAACATATACTCCGCTCTGCGTGCAGACGTATCGAGCACTGTACTACGGACAAATCTTACCACTGACTTCCTATATATATATATATATATATATATATATATATATATATATATATATATATATATATATATATATATATATATATATATATATATATATATATATATATTATATATATACCGTTTACACTATATATTCAAATCATAGTGCTTGAAAAGTGCACTAAATGTAGGCGTGAAATTAAGCCGTTATTTGTTCTCTTTCATCTCTGTTATACCATTTTACTATATTTGAATGTCAATTAATACCTTGTATTGTGTAATCATGGAAATGAAAAAAAAAAAAGCATTACAGCACCAGCACCAGCATCGACTGTTAAACCGATTTCGGTGCCAAATTGAAGCTGTTAATTGAGATTTCTGACCAAAAAAATCTCTTAGGAATTAACGTGTTTAAGTAAAATGTAGCGCAAAAAAGCAGAGAGCACATCAGTAAAGTCCCATCGGAATTGTTGAGATTTGAAAAGCGTGTTACGAAAATGAATGTCTGAAATCATTGAAATTGTCTACATAGCTACAGGGGTTGCAATCTTGAAAATGCTGTGTTGACGCATTGCGTGCATAGCCAATTGTGTTGAATTGTATGCAATATACATGTACGTATACGTAAATCACGTTCCTTGTTCGGTATCTAAACTAGTCCTTAAATTTATTATTCAACTTTACTTCTAAAAAAAGACACACTTCAGTACCAAAATGTAGAGTTTTTTGTACAATGAAAATTAAGTCACCTGAAACACAAAATTCCTCCTATCATTGCTACATTTTAGTTATCTGACTCAGACATAATGTTACTAACATAGTTACATTTCATCACCTATTTTATTTTTAGTAACATTTCTATGATTCATTGTCCCATCCCCAGGTTTTTTTTTACTATCATTACTACATATACATTGCTTAGCTGAAAAAAAAATGTTGTCTCTATAAACATTGCTTGCTACATCTTCTGTGAGACAAATAACATCTTGGCAGACTGGCGCCAAATCATTCACATGCGGGTAATCTGGTAACTTAGATAACAGTGTCCCTTACATAAAGTGTATCAATTTTCGCGTTTTTTTTGTAGAGTCATGCGATGAAATGTAGCAACGTTAATAAGGTTTTTCTCCAGTCAGGCGACAGATTGCAACAAAGTTTGTATTATTTGTTCAGAGCCAGGCAACGCTACTTTCAGGTGACACGGTATGTATTTATGATTCAAGAGCAGCAACAGTGTATAGTTGTTGAGTGCCTCTACATGTTCTATACTTCGTGTGCGTGCGTGCGTGCGTGCGTGCGTACGTACGTACGTACGTACGTACGTACGTACGTACGTACGTACGTACATACATACATACATACATACATACATACATACATACATACATACATACATACATACATACATACATACATACAGACAGACAGACAGACAGACAGACAGGCAGACACACACACACACATACATACATACATACATACATACATACATACATACATACATACATACATACATACATACATACATACATACATACATAAACACATACATACAGTATATATTAAACTTTATGCTATCGATACAATGTATTATTGTTAACTTATGTATATGTTGCCAATCTTGTCTTTAATGTAGATATTTCATATCATATTGCTTTCTTTGACATTGTGATATATATACATGTACATTGTTCAAATACCCTGTTAAAATATTTATATAAAGTTCCATTACCACAACAGTACGATGATAATATTTTGATGTTATGTTTATACTAGGAACTCTGACGTAACGTTATATATTTTGTTATAGGTATATGCATGTATTTGTATTATACTATCGACATAATACTCTGTGGTGTTAGACTTGTGGACATGCAGGCTCGTACAGGCTCGTACGCGAATGTTTTTTATTTAAAATCTGCGTGTCTTGCAAAAACTGGCGTGATAAGGCTCGCAGTTTTACGACGATGTGGACGTGGTATTACAATTCAGCCTTTGAGCTGTATTACAAAACAAGTGCGTTTCTTCAATGTTTTGAGACACGAAATGTTTAGAATTGAAATGCCGCCATGCAGAAAATAGAACGCCTTTATACATCAACTGTTTTTCAAGAACTAATGACTATGTTTTGTATGGAGACAAATGTATCGTATGATACGAAGAAACCCCAAGTAGTCAACTGTGTTATCGTATTTCTAATCAGGTGAAATACTGCCTGACTGTACGTTCGCGATCGTCACGGAGACTGTAATAATGATATAGAATGTTTTGCTCGCAGTATCTAACCAGGCGTTATGTTCAAACATAAGATATCAAGATTTCAGCTAAAAATTACGCTGATAAAGGGTTGACACACACAGACACACACAGACAGACAGACACACACACACACACACACACACACACACACACACACACACACACACACACATATATATATATATATATATATATATATATATATATATATATATATATATATATATTGTAATACCACGTCCACATCGTCGTAAAACTGTGAGCCTTATCACGCCAGTGTGTGTGTGTGTGTGTCATTTGTTGATGCCGCAAAATAGGTATATATGTGTATTTGCAAATTGATAAGACAACAATAAATTACATTTTCTGTGCAATGAGTAACTAGTAACATATCCCAGCATTGACGTATCACTATAACATGATTATATCTGTCACAAAATGTATTCAGGTACCAATATTTTCTTTACTTACTGTGCTCTTATTCAAGATATAGAACTCTTGACATTCATCCATGCATAAACCGAGCTGACTATAATAGTTCATATCACGTTTAGGCCAAAAAATATATCTGGTTCTGGTCAGCGCGCGCGTGCCCTGAATACCCTCGCGTCGATCTTTTTTTCCGATAATTTTTGCTTTCCCGTTCCTTATTTATTCCTGATATCAGAACAAACAGCTGAAATCTACCCTACATGCCAAGACTGCTTAAATACAAAGCCTAAACTGCTTCGAAGAAAAAGTTTTTCAAGAGATAAATATGATAGAACTGAGTATGTAAAGTGTCAAAAAAATGTGTCTTTACTTATGTGCAAACAAAAATTAGGAAAAAAAAAATTCGCGTCGTCGCACCACTTTAGAAAGTTTACCCTGACCAGAACCAGATATTTTTTTGGCCTTATCTCCAGTAATAACATTAATGCCGCCATTGTGATACTTTTGTTGTTTCAATTAAGATGAATCACTTCATTCTATTTTCACTTTGCAATCGAAAATATAGTACAGACAGACAGACAGACAGACAGACAGACAGACAGACAGACAGACAGACAGACAGACAGACAGACAGACAGACAGACAGACAGACAGACAGACAGACAGACAGACAGGCAGACAGGCAGGCAGGCAGGCAGGCAGGCAGGCAGACATACATACATACATACATACATACATACATACATACATACATACATACATACATACCAACTGCATTCTAGTCGTTGCGTCGTTAGCAATATGAACTCAAAAACTTGCAGTAATGAACTGAACATGCCAGTTTAAATATATTAGAGATGCTGAGAAAATATTTGACACAAAAGAACGAGTTTTGATTGTGTCGCTTTAGTAAGCCATGGGGCTCCAGCATGTTCTATTTTGAACATATTCCCCTTCGCGCTTCATCCATACATTACTTGAATATGATGAACAATTACTGTCTACTATCCATTCCATTATCTATCTATCTATCATTACATAGTCATTCATCGTGACTGATCTATGCAATACTCCCCCATTGTCTCTTAGTTCAAATGCGACATATAAAAGTCATCACCATGGCAACAAATCTTGTCAAAGTTTCAATTATCCCTACACTGTTTTATATATATATTATATATATATATACTGCAAGGTCTCTTTGGCGCGTCGGGGTCCTACAGTCTACGATATATCGTGCATTTAAAAGGTTGAAAAATCGACAAGCGAAATAATTTTCCTTCTGATGGGAAAGCTCAGATTCGAGCTAAAACAGTGAAACTGTATCCTTTATAAATGTTTGGTGTAGTTAATTCTTAAAGGAAACGGGCTGAGATTGTACATTTTTTTGTGAGTATTTCATGCGGCATATATTAAGGATACTCATAGTATTCTACGTACTGAAGTGCACTTAGCCATCACTTGGAATTGCCTGAAGTCAAACGTGGCATTAAGATAACGCTTATGAACAATACGATGACGTAATTCTTTAAGCGAACAAAAGAATATGGGGATATACCTACTATGCAATCTGTTCTAACAATAAGTATTTGAGAAAAGAACTGTAATGTTATAGACGCTATGTATCCACAGTAACATTATAGTTGAACAGTTTAAGCAAGGTTTTATATATTCTTGAAATAAAAATTCTTTATAGACATCTTCAGTATTGCGAAAGCAGTTCACTATGTTTTAATTAGAAGATTGATCAGTAAGATTGTTGTTTAACAAAATTGTACAACTGTTTTTTTTTACTAGGGAAGAGAAACATTGTGTGGAAAATGTTGGGTCAGTCGATTGTGAAAATATCGCACAATAAAGATTGAACACCTACCAGAAAATAAATTATTGCTGCATTTGCATCATTATTATTATTAATATTTAAATTAATCAGAAGAAGTCCATTTTTAACGATTTAGATTTGCACAAGCTGTAATTGAGGTACTATTTTCTCGATTTGACAACCAACAAATATATTAAAAATACCAATAATCAGACAAAGTATATGTCAATTATAGGTATATTTTTTTTCTACAGTATTATAGTAATCATGATTCATCCAGACTCTGATGTTTTTGGGGTTCGGATCTAAAAAATAAATTTGACTGGATAATTATGGTATCATACAAAGTGTATTGATACATACAATATGCTTAACCATATGTGATTCAATACAGAGTAAGGTGTACAATATTATGAGCATATATCTATATCTAACAAAACAGGTTTTTAAAAAACGTTCCAGTTGCAGCTATTAAAGCTAGATTTGAACAGACTCCTCAAGTCATGTTACACATTCGGTGCATAAGACGTAATAGGATCTATTCATTGAAATAGTGGGAGACATCAAGTATACACCTGTTCCCCTCCCCTGTATACTAATAGTGACCACACCCTATTCATAGACGGGATGTCAAGTTGAAATACATATATATATATATATATATATATATATATATATATATATATATATATATATATATATATATATATATATATATATATATATAAGGATTATTGTGCGATCGATTTTCATTTTACTGATATAAATTTATAACAAAGACTTCTGGTAAATTTAATCTCATACTGGATATTCAATATTAAAAAAAATAAAAATAGCCTCCGTGCTGCAATAAATTTTATATTGCAAATGTTCAGGATTTATTGCGGCGACTTTGCGTTTATATCTCTGTCGATGTTTCCCCACTCTTTTACCATTTTCATTGTACAAATGCACTATGCGGCGTCTTTCATAATAGAAAGATCATTACTGTAACAGTATCGCTAGATCATATTTTCATTGCACGTTAATGGTTTCTGTCACTTTTATGTTAGTGAACTATATATGGACGGAACATTTGAGACTAAAAAAGCACAACTGTACCTACCTGCAAATGTAGCGACTAAACTGCTCTTGTGTGTGAACTGTTATACTGGAAATCAAAAGACGAATGCATCATCATTACGCGTTTTGTATCGAATACTTTCTTCGGAACGGAGCGAGGTACACGTCAGTTGGACAGCTGCAGCTCAGCGTGCTCTGTTGATATTGACTCTTGTTCGTTTCCCGGCTTACCTGTCGCTCTCTCACAAACAACACCGGAAATGGGCATATGAGCTGTGCCGGTGACGTCAGCCTGTCAAGTAGAACATCCTTGCTTACGTACAAGGTGTCCAACTGACTACTTCACTTCGTGAACGTTTATTCCTCTCGACTGTGATCTTCAAGACTTGAAAACTGAACGCAACGTCAAAATACAGTCTTTATACCTCGCCCGATGAAGTACTTTCGCTGTCATCATATAAAGCAATTTTCTGTTGCCATAGAAACACTCACACATATATTTCCGTTAATAGGATAATATCTGTATACAATCAACATTATCACGTTTACGACGACCATCCTTCCCCGTCTCGGTAGCATCGTCGTCGTCATCATCATCATCATCATCATCATCATCATCATCATCATCATCATCATCATCATTATCATCATCACCACCACCACCACCACCACCACCACGATCACCATCATCATCACCACCACCACCACCGCCATTACCATCATCATCATCATCATCATCATCATCATCATCATCATCATCATCATCATCATCATCATCATCATCATCAAACATCGTCTTTTTTCTAAATTATGAACCGATTTCAATAAGTTCACAATTCAGTTGACGTCATTTTGATTTACTGCAAGGAATCCCACAACATTCAACATTCATATCTACAGACGTGACTGACATTTCACATACTGATAATTTTAAAATCTCTACTTCTAGGAAACCCTGTATCAAAATCTAACAAAGCCTTTTACATAACAACACAAAATATATTCAGTACATTGCGAATTTCTTCGAATAAATGTAGAGTTATATCCCTTTCTCTGTTGCTGTGTTTACACCTATATATTACGTCTTTCTCTTCATTATTGTGTAACTCAAACATGTCTTATTAGAACATAATTAGCACCAAGCGATCAGTGTTTGCTTTCGCATTTCTCAAGGCTTTAATTCGCAAATACACTTTCAGATTCTACTCAACGGTGTTTGATAATACCAGGATGTGACATTTGACCCTTTTTAATTCACTCACGACTTTGGGTCGTCGTGGTCGAGATAACAGTATTATCGTGTGGGTGTGATTATAATGGGTACTCACGATTCAATCAATGTTCCGATCTCATACCTTAATTGGGTTCTCCGTAATGTTAAAGTTTACACTTTTTTATCCAGGGGTTTTATATTTAATAGTACATTTACAGCAAGGCGGATAACAAAATTACTGTGTGTTTTCGATGACATTGCCTCAGAAAATAGGGTAGATCGGGATACTTAATTTTATTTCATTTTATTTCATTTTAATTTCTTTTTCTTTGTTTTTATTTTTGAAAAAAATTGCAAACCAAACAAAATGTCGGTCAGAATACCCATATACATAAATTGCTGAGGAAAGAAAACAGACATGCATGAAGGTCAAAAAGACAAAGAATTTTTTTATTTTTTTGTTTTATATATTTCAAAAAATGTTTAGGGTCGGATCGAGGCTTAAACTAGGGCCGGTCGGGTTGTTCATGATTCTTCACGGTGTAATCATACAGTAGCACTTCCATTCGTCTAGGAGGTTTTAGATACATATTAGTACATTTGAAGCTATTGATTTTTGTTTGTTTTTGTTTTGTTTCTGTTGCTGTTTTTGTTTTGTTTTGCAAAGTTATAGTGTTCGAAATTCTTCATGTCATCATTCGATAATTATAACACGTTTATTCGAAATTTAGGGCTTTTTAAAATACATTTCGGTACATATGCAAGTATTGGTTGTTTGTGTGTGTGTGTGTGTGTGTGTGTGTGCGTGTGTGTGTGTGCGTGTGTGTGTGTGTGTGTGTGTGTGTTTGTTTGTTTGTATGTATGTATGTATGTATGTTTATTTATTCATTTATTTGTTTGTCTGTCTGTCTGTCTGTCTGTCTGTCTGTCTGTCTGTCTGTTTGTTTGTTTGTTTGTTTGTTTGGTTGGTTGGCTGGTTGTTGGTTGGTTGGTTGGTTGGCTGGTTGGTTGGTTGGTTGGTTGGTTGGTTATTTCTTTGTTTTGGTTATATTTTGTTTGCTAAGTGATGGTGTTCAGATATGTTCTTGATACCAACATTTAGATCACGTTCATTCGTCTGAGTTTTTTAATACATTCGATGCATTAGCAGCTAGCGGCATTTTTTGTCTGCAAAACAAAGATGAATTTAATAACATAACTATACATATCAAATCAGATCCGTGATTTATCCGAGATTTTGCAACAGCCAAGCATAAAAAACGTACGTTTTTTACCAAACAAATTTCCTTTATTCGGATCATCGTAAATGGGTTTCTTCAACAATTTAATAGCTACTACATGGCCACAAGCTATTGACGTTCTACCGTGGTAAACCTTATTGCGGTTGAGTATATATGACAAAGAAATTGTGGTGGAAAACGTGCTCGCAAACAAAGCAAGTATGAGAGTAAACAAGCTCCATTGTAAGTTGACATATACTCTTGTAAATTAAAAATTAATTCTGTTCTGACGATGTCCGAATCGTTCAATCGACCTCACACATTGTTTGCGCGTTGCTGAAAAACAAGAACGGCTATTTGTGACCTTCAAGTTCAAGGAAGGATATAACAAAACCACTGAAATGCAAAATAAACTGCATTATACGTCCTGTAAAGATATAACAAAATCTTATCCCATCCATAACTCATACCATGACACTCGTGTGACTCGACCCATTCAGTGATACACGTGTATGGGCCTAGATATACACCCGACTGTTCGTAATCACTCACCCAGGTAACTGTTCAACAAAAAATAATACCTTGTATTTAAAAGGGCCCTTGGACTTAAGAAGGTCTAGCTGCCAGTGCCATTAGCATCAAGGCAATTGGGTGTAACCCTAGATCTTTTTTCTTCGAAGAGCGAAAAACACATCATTTGGTATCCTTAGGAATGAAGTACTCAAGTAAATATACAGTGGCATTCATTAAGAAAATAGCTTCACCTTTGACCTTGACAACGTTGGCAAATACATCTTTATAATATCATGCATGAGCCGTTTTGAATAAGACATTTTATGGAATATATACTCTGGTCGTTCTACGTCACGACAACGTGTGTCTATGTCACGAAAACGATTGTCTACGTCACTGTTCTACTGTGTACAAAATCTGAGCAAAAACGTTCAAAATTGTCATTACTTTCCAAGGTTTTGCTTTGACTTTATTGACGCCGATATAATCATGCTTTTCTCCAATAGTTTTCTTCATTCAGCCGAAAAATACTTGTGATCCAAGGGTTGTCACTACTCGTCTAGCGACTCGTAGTGACAAAGGCCCCTTAGGTCACTCGTATTTTCCTTGGTTTAACAAAGAAAAATATTAAGGAATAACACACATACACAAACACAAACATGCATACATACATACATACATACATACATACATACATACATACATACATACATACATACATACATACATACATACAGACAGACAGACAGACACACACACAGACACAGACGCACAGATACAGACACACACACAGACAGACACAGACACAGACACAGACACACACAGACACACACAGACACACAGACACACACACATATATATACATAGAGTTTCATTCTTCTTTCGCCAAGTACAGTGCTCAATCAGCTTGGAGAGCAATACATAATATATATATGTATGTATATGTATGTATGTATATGTATGTATATATATATATATATATATATATATATATATATATATATATATATATATATATATATATATACATACATGTGTGTGTATGTTTGTGTGTCTGTGTCTGTGTCTGTGTCTGTGTGTGCATTTGTGTGTGCTTTCGTTTATACATGGCCATGGGTTGTTCACTTATTCGAAGGCAGCAAGGTTCATTCGTAGCTTTGCTGTATACAAATCATAAATGATATTTAAAGTTTGCCTTGAAGCTGCAGCAAAATACCATTAATGTATTAATGCAGTGGGTGGAAATCAAAGAGGACTTCACTAGAGATTGCATTAAACGAACTGAAATATTAATTATCGTGTTAGACCTTTGCCATGCTTCCCCCCTGTGGTTATAAGCAATGTGTTAAGTGAACAATGGATATATTTCCTATTCAGCGTCATTCATGATCAGGATAACAGTGTCAAAGTTCGTGCAAGCTTCTTAACTGATTTCACAACTAAATAATGCAGAGAGAGAGAGAGAGAGAGAGAGAGAGAGAGAGAGAGAGAGAGAGAGAGAGAGAGAGAGAGAGAGAGAGAGAGAGAGAGAGAGAGAGAGAGAGAGAGAGAGAGAGAGAGATGGACGGACGGACGGACGGACGGACGGATGGATGGATGGGTGGGTGGGTTTTGGGTGGGTGGGTGTGCGGACGGACGGACGGACGGACGGACAGCCAGACAGCCAGACAGACAGACAGTCAGACAGACAGACAGACAGACAGACAGACAGACAGACAGACAGACAGACAGATAGATATATAGATAGATAGATAGATAGATAGATAGATAGATAGATAGATAGATAGATAGATAGATAGATAGATAGATAGATAGATAGATAGATAGATAGATAGATAGATAGATAGGCAAGCAAATAAATGAATAAAATGACAATAATTCATTAGTAAGTCCCAATCATCACGTGGTGATATAGATGGTTAAGTTCTGTACACAATGGCTTAGAAAGCAAAACCCATCTTTTTTGGACTTTATGATATTGGTAACTAGACAATTCCGTGAAAATGTGGCTGACTTGTTTCTACACATGATTGAACATTATTTGGTTGTTCGGAAAACAGGAAAATATCTCAAATCGAAGCAAAATGTAGACGACAAAGACTGTAAAGTTTCAGACTGTGTCCCTTTAATCACAGAATGATACTGTGAGCAGACGTAGCATAGCTACAATAAATACAACGATTCTATAATCTAGACTGAGTGAAATTGACCTTACTAGAAACACTATTTTTATAGACAATCTTTTGCCGTTCAATGGATTGGACCTTAGACTGAGAATGAACTCAAGACATCTATTTTACGACCTCCTGTCATCAGATACAACACTTGGTGTTGCGTTGATTGTTTGAATTGGACTTTCTTTATACACAGGGGTCTCATCAATTGACTTTATCTTGAAAATCACAGTTGTGTCTATTCCTTTCATGTTGGTCATTTGAATTTCATTGGAAGATATAGTTAGTCCTGTGGCATGATTTCGAAACAGCCATGTTTGTGTGGTAGATTTTGCACAGGGTTTGAAATACATTAAAACGTTAAAGCACTAAAGATGTCCGTTCTCTTGCTCACATTATACTTCTGCTATTATATAATATGATTTCAATTACGCGTCACAGACTGTTAGTTGTCATAGTAACACACTACTCCGTAGACCTGATAAGAACGATGCTTCAGGCAGCAAACGTGAATTCACAACGACACGATCAGGAGTCAGATTTGAAAGTGGAAAATTTTCACAAATAGCTCGCCTCAAGAAGCGTGTTATACATCGAAGCATTGAATGGAAAAAACCGTGTCTGCGAACAACTACATCATAAATAGTGTTTTATACTATGGCAGAATTCATCCATACACTCACATTAGTCTAATTAGATGTAGTTGGAGTTTTATTTAAAATGCCCAACTTCTTCAAAATGCTGCACCTGCCAATTCTAACTTACCTCATTTCCATTAATTATCTCTATTTTATTTTTATATAATCATTATTTCATCATTTCGTATGCTTGGAGTCATCATGATGGACAAATGTTTAGCGTGGCTGGGTTGGAATCTGTAGGTTGCAAGTTCGAGCCCCATCGCTGCCATTTGTTAAATTTCTGGATGGCTAAAGTCCTTGGGCAAGATTTGAACCACGATTTTGACTCAGTCAGCCAAACTGTATAATTGGGGACCTGGTAGGATAGAGGCTGTAGTATGAATGCTTTTATCCTATGCACTTTAATATAAAGGCTGCAATGGATTGTATGCTCCCCAGGGAGTTGAGGAAATATAAAAGGCCGTTGTGCCATTATAGATGGGGTAATAATTGTAAAGCACTTTGAGCACAAAGTTGGAAAGCGTTATATGATAACCAACATTAGTATTATTACTATTATCATCACATTAATATTCACAGCGAGAACTGTGTGTGAAAAATCGAAGAGGATAGAAGTGATTGGCAGGGCAAGGACAGGGAATCATCCGATTGTGATTTTATCTGGCCTGAGGGCAGTGTCAACATCCTTGCCATCAATTGAAAGTTGTTATTTCAGAGATGTATAACAATCAAATGTGTTTCGACGATAACAGTATCGTGGTGTTGATTGCTAACCAGAAACCTAACATCTTGATTTCACTTTGCGCATTTGATGACTTTTGAATTCAACCGAAGAACATTTTCTTGTCCTCGTGAAATATCATATTGTTTTTTGCATCTTCAAAGAATACTTTTAAATGCGTGTATTTCAAATATATGTTTTAGTGTTTATATCCATAGTCAATCTTCTTCCTCCGATACACTCACTTCTTATATTATGTATGTATGTATGTATGTATGTATGTATGTATGTATGTATGTATGTATGTATGTATGTATGTATGTATGTATGTATGTATGTATGTATGTATGTATGTATGTATGTATCTATGTATGTGTATATTTTTGTACCAGCTTTTTTGTATTTTGTCTTTGTTTAATTGTAACTATGACGTAATGTTTTTGCGTTGCCATGGTTTCATTGGACTATTTAGGTTCATTTCCTTATTAACGCTGACCTAAATCATCATGTATCAAGATTTAAGAAAAATACTCGATAAATTCAATGTACGCCATCCCCACAGGCATAAACACACTAAATTAATAACTGTTAACATTACATATTGATGAGAGTGTGAGCAAGATATATCAATTTATCAATCATTAAAATCAATTTCGTTGACAGACAATCGACGACGATGAGCACATTGCATTACTCTGATTCAGTTATCATGCCGAAGGTGTGTGGGTTTTTCAATTTTGTCAAAGATCAGGAAGAAATTCTTTGTGATTTCCCTAATCGTTCGAAGGCTGGTCTTTTTACAGCTTTACAGCTGCAGTTGTGATGTTGTTCACTGCCAGTCACGTACGAATGGAGACTTGTATGAATTCTAAAAAACACATTGAGGAAAACTGTTTGTGTGGCCATAAACACTTGTAAATAACAGACGTTAGTGTACTATGTAAGGCTTGTGTGGTTTCGTAACATACACTATAAGCGGTTGTGTCATCATGAAATGAACAGACAGACAGACAGACAGACAGACAGACAGACAGACAGACAGACAGACAGACAGACAGACAGACAGACAGACAGACAGACAGACAAACAAACACAGACACAGACACAGACACAGACACACGCACGCACGCGCGCTCATCACAAACACAAATACATACACACACGCAGACAGACAGACAGACACACACACAGACACACACACACACACACACACACACACACACACACACACACACACACAATCGGATTTCAATCTGAATTTTTGTTCATCATCTTTTCACTCTTAATGTACTTTTTGTTTAACTCCTGCTTTGTATGTTTGTCGAAAACTGGAAAAGATGGACCACTACTCAATATACAATAGTAGACAACTATCACGAAACAGAACGTTGTCTGACCCGACAAATATCTCACCGTAGTAATATTGCTACATTTCATAGTACGGAAGTCAAAAATCTTACCATAATTGCTACATTTTTGTGTTAGCTATCTTTATCTTAGCAGATCGCAAAATACAACAGAATCCTTACAACGTATATACCTTCTTAATGTCGAATCAGATATTGTATAGGTCTTAAATTTAGCAGCGATATTGAGCTTTTCGTACTAGCCAGACGAGATACCAATGTAAAGAGAAATGTTTGTCCGTTCGAAGTTAAAGGCCAGGTTTTCAATCCCACGTTCTCGCATTAGTGTTATCTTATGAGTAGTGCCATGAAGATTATATACTTTATTCTTGACAATCTTTATCCCTAGCTCTTCCAGATAATTGTACTTCACTCATGTAAGTTTAATCGTAAGTCGAGCAAGGCCTATTGTAGACACAAAAGAGGGACGTAAAGTACGGTATGAAATCGATATTGCTTCAGGAGATACAAACTCAAAAATAAGTTATTGCATTTGGAATGTAATTGTGTAAGGAAGCGTTGTCGTGTTCCGAGAATTACACAAATCATGCATTATCTCCTATACGTGTCTTGTATGCAGACACTAATGCTCAAGAATCATTACCCAAAGGTCGTGCTTACCTTATCTTATCTTATACTTATCTTATAATGTGAACAGAATAAGAATGGTACGTTTTCGTCGATTTTCTGTCATTTACCTCTATGTGTGTACTTTTGAAAGGGGTTATTATGCAATGAATCTTGCCTACATGTTAGACATTCAAACAGATCTTATTTCCACTATAGCCACCAACAACCATAGAGAAAGAAACTCCGCTTACAACATTCAATTCCCTGTGAGTATATATAAGGTGTCTTCTACCAGGTATATAGACAATTACACGAAAGTAGGGTCTATGGTATAGTATACGTATTACATTCTACATTTAAAAAAAGAGAGTTAAAATCTTCAAAGTTTTGATCTAAAGCTACCAATGCGAGGTTTGTTTGTTTGTTTGTTTGTTTTGTTTTTTAAATTCTGTAAAAGCACAACGCAGGGGAATACTTAGATGGTTCATGACGTAGATAAAGGACACATCGTATATGTTCTCAAAGCGGCAGGAGAAACGGGCGAGGGAAGTAAAGTGAATCCTGAGAATATGATGTACAGCACAGACAAAAATCACCTACTTTTTCATGTATTGTGAACAACACAAATTATGATGAGATAAGTTAGTGAAAAATAAAGGTATGCCAATTACTTAGGCTGCAAAAATTGGATGCCTTGATACTAAAATGTAAATTTACTTCAAGTTGTTTTCCTTTCCTTGGTTACATGATTTCAACACCACAGTTGCATCGCCAGACAACCTGCTCAGACAACCAACACAAAATTTATGTTGGTTGTCTGTTTGTTTGTTGTCAGAGATGTCTATAGTTATCTCCTGTTCACTTTGAAGTGGAAGGTTTATTTCGACGAATTTAACTTGAACACATTAGTGAAGTATTGTAAAACGAGAAACAAGAAAGCTAACGAAAACCGATTTGCATAATAGAGAAAATGAATATCCAAAAAAATAATCCTAAGTAAGTACACGTGGCAACACTTGATGGTATTGTACGCTGTATATTATGATGACGTATGGCATGTATTATTGATAAATTTGACCCGGAGTGTCAGGTCAAGTGTTATTTCAGTTGACTGGATTTTATTTTCCAAATTGCATCCCCCTGAAAAAAAACACAACCTCATGTCATCGTCACCACAAAATAAGGGATATGTGACTGTTGTGAGTTATAAAAAAAATCGTTTTATTAAAGACGAAACGGTGTTCTGATTATGAGCAGTGACTTGTCGTGATCGCAGGACGTCTAACATATTACATTTACAGTGACATTCATTTGACATTGAACTTGTCGAGTGTTATTTTAAGTTAACAGTTAACTTGAACAAAAGTAACTTCCTTTAAATGTATGACGAGTAATCAATCTAGCGATTGTTTCCATGGAAATCATTAACTAAAATGTAGAAGAAGTGAAAAGCTAATTATTCAAATACAAGCTCAGAATATATCAAGAGTACGTGTCTCACTTCAAGTTAAATTCACAGAGAAAAACATTATTAGACAACGCGAGAATATATCAGAGTTGCTTCTTAGAATACCACCCAGAGACATGTCCCAATGTATAAAAAGGTATATATTAACTTGAATTTGATTTTATGATCGACAATCCGTGGACGAAACTAATATTGCCTTCAGTGTTACTCATTCAAGACGTACTGATGACGAATCACAAAAACTGTTGCCATGGTTATCCCGTGTTATTGTGATCACATTTACAATTCTTAGACTAGAAGGACGGTAAAGATATGACACGGTGACGTTGCAAGTGATTGGGTGTTATCTTTAATTAAACTTCGAGTGCACTGAGGGTGTACTCAACTATACATTTCAAAACTGAATTTTTTTGAAGTCTGCCGTCTTGTCAAATTTTGCCGCCATTTTCATCCATTTTCATATGCCCTTTTGACAGTGCGTTTAGTCCGCAGGGTGGATTGATGTGCTCTAGTGATTTACGACGAATATTCCGCATAGATATTGATTCGGTAACATTTTTCTTGTAAGATTTGTAAACATCTATTAAACTTCACTGAAGGTTAACAGAAAATAATAACATCTCCGGCTGTATCGCATAATAGTATTAATGTTACTTCTCGGTAAGTAGACTGGTATTGTCGCGAGATTTCGCAGTCACGCGAGAATTCAGTATTTTTATTTGCAAATCAATTAAAAAACCACAAATCAATCGATCAATCAATCAATCAATCAATCAATCAATCAATCAATCAATCAATCAATCAATCAATCAATCAATCAATCAATCAATCAATCAATCAATCAATCAATCAATCAATCAATCAATCAATCAATCAATCAATCAATCAAAATCATGGCTTTACCAATCTACCAAAGAAGCTTTTGTAATTTTATAGTGGGTCTGTGCTCATCTTATCATATATTACATGATCCAATTTTGATTAGTATTCATAAATGTTAATTAGGTCAAAAGCTATTATCGTTGTATGTAAATTTAACATATAACCATTTTTACATACGTATAGTCACTATTCTTGCAAAGCTAGAGCATACTTTTCAGCCGAGGCAACGTCAAATGATACCTCTCCGCGGAGCGTCTCGGACGATGCCGTAAAGAGGTATGTAGTTTACCGCAATAAATATTCATATACCTCGGTTTGTGCACAGATCATATCCTCATACCCTTAAAATATGAACAACTATAGTACATTATCGAAATTTGATTAAATATTGTGTACTCTATCACCCCAGTATAGGTTAGGTTGACGTTGTCAGGACCTCAACATTGTAATTTTCATACGCTCTGCATTTTTCTCATCTGAACAGGATAAGAAAATGTGCAACGCGTATTAATTACATCTTCAAACATACAGCTCATCTACGGTATTAGTGAACATTTTGTTATTATTACTCTCCCTAAATGAATTCGTTATATCAAAAACTCCAAGCAAAATACATTCTTAACATTGAATTTTCTGCGCATTGCCCTAAATAGTAGCGAAAATATATTTCACGTTCGGTCAACTCCACTGATATCTGGCGACAGGTGAATTAATTTGCGTATGCATGAGTGCCTTCTGACGTCATAAAAGGCCACATCTTTAAACTGTTAACGTGTAGATGAAAAGAAGGTAAGTTGGAAGGACAGACAGACAGACAGACAGACAGACAGACAGACAGACAGACAGACAAAAAAATGGACAGAAATATTCCTAGTAACAATCTACGATGATTACAAAAGTCTAAACTAATATTATATTATTTTTTACGAGAGGTTAACAGATTATGTGTGAAATTTGGTTTGCTGAATCACGTGCATGTTTTTTCACGTACATTTTCATTATTATTTGTCAGTATGAAGTTGTTGTTAATTCTGCAGTTGCTGTTTTGATAAAACATGTTAACTATCGTGCAGGGTGTTGACAAACAGAGAGTATGGCACCAGTTGATGTTAGGGTCTTTTAAAGGTTGTTAAGTCTTATTGACATTGTGTTTTTACTAATCTCGACATAGAGGGCGTCATTTTAAAATTAAAAATCTCTTTTTTTAGATTAAAAAAATACAGGGTCGATTGCGAGATGAATAAGGCCATCGTTAAGTGTAGCAACATTCTTTAGTTAACTGTATTCTTGTTTTTCTGTTGATAGAAGGGACAACTATTACAACATTAGCTCAAAATTAGATTCATTTTTAAACTAATCAAAGTTAAAGAGAAATTCTTACAGGATGACTACGCTTTGACGTAGCTACAGTTTGTTGATTAGAAGTATTTTTTTTCACTTTTCGATAACCCTTGCCACTTGAGTTGAGTTGAGTACTTGTAAACATGTTTGTCGACTCGACTATTTAAAGGAATACTGTGAGTGTATCTGTTCTAGCTAAACAATCTGTATTCATAGTGAGTCACGAAACCCCCCAGTATCTCGTGTATGTAATTACCAGCTGTGGCTGTACATGAAAATTTAACAACCTACGACAGATTATCGACTAAACAACACCTGATCACGTGATCGGAATACAAAAACACGAAATGTGATTTAAGAAAGTGGTGAGCTATAAAACATTTACGTGTATCACTTGTTTAGAGAAAAAGTCTTGCGTTAAGAAAAAACAAGTAATATCGGTCTCACTTTTTACAATGTACTAAACTTTTGAAAGGGTGTTTATATATTTGTAGCGTTACCAATCCACAACATAAGAAATAGTCACCCAAAAAAGAATAAAAAATCCATGAGGTAACGAGTACACACCGTTCGAACAAAATATACTGTATTTATTTCCTGGTCGTTCTACATCACGACAACACGCACTATGTCATTGGTTATACAGTTCTAAAAAAGAACATGAACAACTATCCATAGTCGCCATTAATTTTCATACTTTTAAAACACATAGTTTGGTTCGCATTTATAGCCTAGCCCAAATTAAAACATAAAAAATGTCACTGTGGATAGCGGAATAGTGTAGCGATAGCCGTTCACAAGTCTACAGGTACGCTATCGCGTTTAAGGTCATCGCCAAGGTTTTTTTTTTAAAAATTCTTTATTTGAATAAAAAGAATCTTTATGAAACACAACTGTGTTCTTTTGAAATGGTTACACACACACACACACACACACACACACACACACACACACACACACACACACACACACACGGACACGGACACGGACACGGACACGGACACAGACACAGACACATATATACATACATACATACATACATACATACATACATACATACATACATACATACACACAGGCACACAGACAGACAGACAGACAGACAGACAGACAGACAGACACACACACAGACACACACACACACACTCACACACACACAGACAGAGACAGACACACAGACACACATACACATACACACACACACAGAGTAAAAACATGCTTGCACAGGAATAACTATATATATTTTGTTCTCGTTATCGACTCGAAGAGACAAGACAACCTCTGTAACTCCTTCCCACTATGACGAGCAACGTGGATCTATGAATTCAATACTTCAAGGCCATCGGCTCATGATACAGTAAAATGTTATATATGGATATAGAGATTAAACAAGGTACTAAAAGAAAAAGACAGAGTTTCCTTTCAAAGTTTCATGTCGTGAAATAAAAATGTGAATACGCGTTGAAGGGTGAAAGAAGAAAGTAAATCAACTATCTTTTTTTAATCTGTAACTTGTGACTGACTAAAGACAAATACTAAGGAATTGGTGTCAATAGAAAACATCACTTATTTCCTGCTTCCAATATATATGATAATGATCTCGGTATACAGACTACGGAAGCAATTACACTTGAGCTCGGATAAAGTAATAAACACATATTTTGCACACAAAAATATCATGGAATGAACAAACATACAAAACAAACACTATCATGTTGCTATTCTCCCTTTGTAAGTTAGCATTGATAAATTTCCGCTCTTCTATTTGTGTGCACAGTATGTAATATAACCAATTCTCAGAATTTGAAATAAACAATCGTAAGACGTAGATGGCTACTGTAGTGGACATGACTTCTGTCCTGTAGTGTTGAATACATATTATGACTACATATGTGTGTATGTATGTATGTATGTATGTATGTATGTATGTATGTATGTATGTATGTGTGTGTGTGTGTATGTATGTATGTATGTATGTATGTATGTATGTGTGTGTGTGTATGTATGTATGTATGTATGTATGTATGTATGTATGTATGTATGTATGTATGTATGTATGTATGCATGCATGTATTGTGTGGTTGTGCGAGGAGGATTTTCTCATCTCTCTGAGCATGTACTTAAACTGATGATATGTAAAACCTATTTAAGATGTATTGAGGGCCTCAACATACTTAAGGCTATTAAGAATCTAAATATCCTTTCCTTTCTTAAAGTATTCACGTCTATCCATTATTTTCTTAGTTGTGTTGTTCACATTGTAGCACTGGATAGATTATACCCCTGTAGACACATTACAATCACTACGTGTCATGTTGACCCGTACATTAGTCTCAAAGCCTCACTAGTACCAATCAAGTACTGCTGAAGGCAAATACAGGCTATTTTAAAAACCCTTTCCGCATAAATAAAACCAATGACTGAAATGAAAAATGGAAAATATGTTCTGCTATCTAATTGTTTTCATCTGTACTCAAGATACTATCTGTCATCAAGTTGTTATCTGGTTATGGCACCAAATCCAGACCATTAATGTGTTGATATGTTGTTGTTGGTTTTCATTATCGCAATGTAAAGCACATTTTTTCGCTGTCCGAACGCAAAATAATACGAGCGAATGTCGTAGAGAGGTCAAGGGTTTTAAGACGATTGTTTATTTTAGACAAAAAATGATTAAAAACAACGCAGTGTGACAGGAATTTTGTACTCACAGAAAAAAAGTCATGATTTTTTTCCAGAATGATAACTAGTAAAGCTTACTGTAACAATTTAATGGAGACAACTACTATTTGCATAACTATTACAACGGATATATAATTTTCTGTCAAAAGTGGTTGTCGTTCAACTGAAAAATAATCCTACATCAATCAGAAATAGCTCAACTCTGTAAACGGAAGAATGTGATGGTTGCTATAGATACCCCACTGTTCCCATGACAACTAATCTGTCACTGTTACTTATCTAACTAAATGGCATCATAACCAGGGGATATTAAAGATTCTGGTTTTTACAGGACTGTCTGCAAGTAAGTCTTATTTTCATAAACACGTTTTCAACAATCCTGCATTGCGCGAGTCTGTAAAAAGTTGGGTATAACCTGACTTAGCAGAGCTCTGCAGTTGACTGTAGTGAGGCGTCAGCATGGGATGTGAGAGTAAAGTTAGGCAGTTCACACTCCTTGAAACGATTGCCGGAGTTCTGTGGGCATAAAGCTACCCCTAATGTTGTGGCGAGCCTCGTTCAAGCCATATTTTATAACGAAACGATTGCTTCAGCACTGCACTGTCGAGGCAAGAGTTCTCTGGGCATGAAACTCTTAACTTTGTTTATATCCCCTAATGCCTGCCCCCCCCCCCCCACCAGTAGCGAGCCTCGTTCAAGCCATATTTTAAGTCTAAGAGAGGTCTTGTCATGAATAATTGCTGAAAATGACTTTTCGTTGTCCCCCTTAGTATAAAGAAATGCAGCTAAAATTAAACCAGCCCAGATACCCTTGTTTCCCCTTTGAAGTATTTAAGAGCTAAAACTTAATACGCATGCTGTTGTCCTGTTTGTCAGGCTATCCGTTATATACGATTTTCCGTTTGTTATGTTTCACATAAAAGCAAAGTAGGTGATAGTGTACAACTAATATAAATTTGCCATCATAAATATAATATGCAAACACACAATAACCACTAATAAGGTTTTACAGGCATCCTCAAATGAATTGATCACAACTTTTCTTATAATCAAATTGCCGCTAGTAAAAGTGTCATGATTTTCATCCATAAATAACTTTTAATCTATTTTGCAATACCCTATTAGTTTATACTGATCCTTCTAAAGTGTTTCTTAGGTGTATATATGTGTGCGCTACTATCGCACTAATGTAATTTTCTTTTGGAAATGAAAATGAATGTTTTGCGCTATTACGATATACTACCAAATTAGAGAGACCGTCGAGTTTAAATGTCGCGACACGATGTTTCTTTTACGTCTCGCACTAGAAACACCTTACTAACATTGTTACCTTTCATGGTCTGGTTTAGTCTGTATTCAGACACAGATTAAAGTTTGTGGTATTCATTTAAAAAATCTGAAATATTTATTTATTTATTACTAATTATGTGTATTCATAACCTATAACATGCGATATAATAATCAGCATGTACAGTGCACATTCTATATAGAACGCGAGCTACTCACTGAGCATTGGCACACATAAATGTAATCTTGATTTCATCGAATCTATACATCGCATATCATGTTTTAATTATATTTCATCAACAAAAATGGTATTAAATATAAATTACAAAAAAAGTCAAGACGACTGTTGACAGTCTAGGTCTGGCTCAACAACAAATAATTCTACTGATAATGCTATTTTCAAACGTCTCGCTCGACAGTATACATGTATTACATTTTGCTACTTTGTATCCTAGCTTGACATTGTACTTACTAACATTGTTACATTTTTTTAATCAAACTGGACAAACACTTTACCAACATTGCTACATTTTCTATATATGTGAGACCATCATGTTACACCGATTTGGAAACTGCCTGATGACGTAATGGTAGTTCACTCAAAAAATGTAGAAAAAGTTATAGAAACGTCAAGCCAGACTATAGAATATAGCAATATTGTAAGATTTCCGCAATGAAATATTGCAATGATAGTATAAGACAAAAAAAAAGTGTTTCTGGTCAGGACAGGTTGTCTAAATGGTGCGACGACGCATTTTTTTTTATTCTCAACAAACCCGTCACACTCAATCTACTATTTATGGCAGTTACTGTTCTTTTTATTTAGTACTTTAGAGCAAGTGTGTATGTGGGGCAGACGTCATTTGCTTGTTCATGATTGGCTCTGCAGTTGTCTTCACTGAAGTATGGAGGGCTATTTTTGTGTTTCTCCCCCGGATCTGGAGTTTGGATGGGCTGGACAAACACGAAAAAAAAAGACCGACGCGAGGGTATTTAAGTGATGCGTGCGTTGAAACAATTCTTTCTCTCTCTTTGGGCCTAACCCTTGTCAAACCAGATGAGTTTCTGTTTAAATTACATGGTTTTCGTTTTAATATTTGCCAGTAAAAATACATCTGTCAATTTGTATGTGTCCTTCAAATAAGAATCTGATAGTTTACTGTTCATTTATTAAGAAAAAAGCTCACTTTACTTCATTCTCAAGCAGTCATGTTTTAAAATCCAACATGGTCACTGAATATTGTCTGTATGGGAAACTAAATGTTGCCAATTTCCTTGAAAACAAGACGACAGACTGGTAAATATTTGTACAACCAGGAATAAACTTGAATAACAAAACCTTTCCAGTTTCAACGAACTTTCATCTTCAGGGGAATTGGTCCCCAAGGCCAGGGTTCATTCTACTGTAATACGCCATTTACAAATAACTTTATGTGATAGTGGGTTCTAGATCTGTTCATATTATGCGACTTTCTTGTATGGCTTAAGGTCGAAAGATGTGCATGGATCAGTCTATTCCCGATGTCTTTACACGTATCATGCATGGCGCTATATCAGGACTAGGGAGCTACAAAAGATACTTCGAGTACGCCACGTCTATATCTTTCTATTAGTACAACAAGGTCGAGATAATTAACGAATCGATCGGTTCTGTGTTCAAGTAGACTACTACACTCTAAGAGTGAGTGTTTGCGAAGGAATATATCAGATCCACTTTTATGTGTTTCCGAAGTCGGTGAAGTTAATTCGATTTTTAGCGTTCTTTGGTGTCGATTTCTACAACGTTGTAATTTGTGTAATTCTGGTCAAGTGTCTGTTTCCTCAGCACTAACCATTCGCTTCTCCGAACTGTTATCTAAGGAAGCCCTAAGGACCTACAAGACGACCATTAGCTAGGCTATTAGGTATAATTTAATAGTCTCCCGGGGGTCATCTATGTTATTCCGTGTAAACATCAGAAAACTCATTCGGAAGAGATAATTCAGTGCTTATTGTAATTGTTGCATGCCCGGGGTGTCACATGAATGTATTAAAGTAAACAAAGTTAACAATTTGAAAGTAGTCGTATTATATCGATTCACAAATCGTTTTTCTTTTTTAAGTCAGTTAAATGTCGATCAAACCAAAACGTAAAGTGATAACTTCCTTTGTAACGCTTTTATATCAGAAAATGTGGCCGATATGTTGCCTCCAAAATTGTTGTAAACAAATCAGTTCCCCCACATATGTTCTATTCGATTCGTACTTACGTACAATCTGAGTTTCGGTGTGCATTTTTGTTACATATTCAAAAGTTACTCATAGCATTTTACTTACTAAAGCATACTTTTACATCACTTGCAACTGACTGAACTGATGACGTAATTTTTCTTACGCATAAAAATGTTGAGTAAATCCCAAATTCAACTGTTCTAATAATGCCAGACGACACTAGCAAAAGCAGGCATTGACGACGACATTAACATTCGACAACAAAAGTTTGATCGATGGTTTTTATGTCACTTGAGTACTAAGTTTATTAACTCAGCTTGGGCCACTTGAATGTATAGGCTGACCTAAATTCCGTGTTATAATCTTGAAATTGTGTCAATATTGTGGTCAATTGTAAGAGGACTTCTACTGTAAAATGGCATTAGCTGTTCTTTTTTTTTGTAAGAACATACTTATATAACATCTACATAAGCTATTCTAGTGTAAAATTAGTGTTGGCACGCGTATTTCCGTTGAATCTTCTGACGTTATTAGTAAAATTGATAGCATAGTATTGGTTTCCCCCAATCTGTTTGTACACATATATATACTAAATTTATATCACCGAATCGTTTATATATGATGTATTATGCAAAGTTTTCATTCTGCTAATGGATCCGGCTCTAGTCGTCGCTTCACTAGCTGGTGATGGTTGATAAAGACAAAAGTTGTGTGTGCAAAAAAAACAACAACAAAGACCCGTGTTTAAAAAAAACTATTTGTTTGCTTTTAAACCTCGGCACATATATGTAAAAACCCTCGACGCAGCCTACAGACCTCTTTACGGTACCGTCCAAAACCACAGCCTCTTTTACGTCCAAAACGCATCGTCAAGAGGTATGTTATTTCGAAGTGTTCCAGAAGAAATAATTGCTCTGGTTTGCGAAAATGCACTGTCATTCACTTGTGTAGTCCTGCGTGCAGACGGAGTAATTCAGGTCTCGATTTTGACAATAGGGAACTTGCAATCCAGACTAAGCATGCTCAGACGCGAAGGACTGTGGGATTATCTGTGGTTATTGTAATACTTAATCTGGAGCTACTGATAAAATAAACCTCCCACAATTGTCAGGGTAACCATGAATTGATTATTTGTGGTTACAAACATTGTAACATTATTGTTTACGATACTAATTGATTAGTGTTTATTATCACATTTCCCATGATGCAACATTCAACATGGCGGGTTTGCAAGTTCCCTATTGTCCCTCCCTTCTCTTTCTGTGTTGAGGGTCATGTCAGTATTCTAGTACCATGCACGGTCTGCAAGCGGGACTATCGCTTGTGTAGTCTGCTGCGTGTCATTTTTAAAGTGTGTATGTCTTTCGTTTGCCTATAGCTTGGTTTCCACAGCAGTAGGCCTAAGTCAAAATATTCAACTTTTATCTCTGTATGTAATGTTCTCACCAGATGATGTAATATAAATTACAATTTGTTTTACTAATGATTGTGAATGATAAGATCAAAGTCGGAAAATTCCATGATTATAAAAATGTAATGAAGATGAATTCGAAGAGCTACGCACACGATGATATAGTCTATAAGATACCATATTAAATTTTGATTGAGACGGAAGCAGCTGCAACCCTCGTACCACATTCTATAATTAGGAAATAAAAACTTTCCATGTTTGTAATTGAAAACCACGGTGAACTATATACATTACTGAAATAATTGAAGGGTTAGTTGCAATGCAATAACTCTATCTCTTGGGATATATATTGTGTCTGCGTGATTTGTACTTACTGGAACTGAAACGCCTACCTATTTGGCCTTTAAAGTTGTATGTATCAAAGTATAGGGATCTATAAGCTACATTCTGTCGTCTTCTCTAAGTAGGCCTGTCTGTCTGTCTGTCTGTCTGTCTGTCTGTCTGTCTGTCTGTCTGTCTGTCTGTCTGTCCGTCCGTCCGTCCGTCCGCTTGCCTGCCTGCCTGCCTGCCTGCCTGCCTGCCTGCCTGTCTGTCTGTCTGTCTGTCTGTCTGTCTGTCTGTCTGTCTGTCTGTCTGTCTGTCTGTCTGTGTTTGTCCGTCTGTCCGTCCGTCCGTACGTCCGTCCGTCCGTCTGTCTGTCTGTCTGTCTGTCAGCCAGTCTGTCTGTCTGTTATTTAAATTCAATAAGTTATTATCTCAATAACCGACATGTTGATCTTTATGACAGATACAGGACCCCCCCCCCCCAACTCCAGTGTCCCATCTATTGAATGATTCAGTTTCGTTTAATAGAAACTATGAAACTATGTCTAAAATGGTGTCCTATGACAGGAATGTCTCAATATCTTCTCATCAGTTTTGTTAATGATGTTATCATAGATTGGTTATACACAAACTGTATATCATTTTCCTTGTTATGATAGTGAAATAACGCAAGTATTACGAAGTGTTGTTTTACCAATTTACCAGTATAATTGCTTTCGTGATTCGATAGACAGGAGTCATCACAGTTTGCTGTTTAATCTGATTTGTGTGTGCGTGTGTGTGTGTGGGGGGGATCTAATGATAATAACGACGAGGATGATGATGATGATGATGATGATGATGATGATGATGATGATGAGGAGGAGGAGGAGGAGGAGGAGGGGAGGAGGAAGAGGATGATGATGATGATGATGATGATGATGATGATGATGATGATGGTGGTGACGACGACGACGACGACGACGACGACGAGGGCGGTGGCAGTGGCGGTGGAGGCAGAGGAGGATAAGGGGGAGGAGGTGCTGGTGGTGGTGGTGGTGGTGGTGGTGGTGGTGATGTTTGTGGTGGTGGTGGGTGGGGGTGGGGGCTTGAAGACGATGAGAAGGAGGACTTTTTACGAGGTAGATCGTAGACTATCGTAGTCGTGTACACTGATACATATTTTTCTATCTCTCTTTAGATTTCGTTTGGACAAGTTTAAAAACAAGTAGTAACACACATAATGTATGCAGTCAGAACTAGGAAACATCTATATGTTAAGGGATAGAAGATTCAATCCGATTACACAATAATACCCAATGACGAAATCCTATTAGAAAATGATATATTAAACTTTACTGTCCCATTTGTAATGTTAGCTTAATCTGTCTTATATTAAAAGAAACGTCATTATGTTTGATGAAGCTCTCACGACCTAAATACTATCCTCTCTGTGCTAGGAGTTTATTTCATTAAAACTGTATTAAAGTGGCCATATGGATGAGAATTTGGTATTTATTTTGGATTTGTATTTGATAAAACAGCTTCACTATGTTTTTCTACTTGAAAAAATAATGTGAAATAACATATACTAAGTCTATGTTCATAACTCAATAACCTGCAAAACATTAAACAATGCATAAAATGTTTGTTATCGTACGTACAATAACAAACTTTTTACACTTTTTCCACCTTTTTGCAATGTATTGAGTTGCGAACATGGACTTGGTATATATTATTTCACATTATTTTTTCAAGTATAAAAACACAGTGAAGTTGTTTTATCATATAAAAATCCAAAATAAATACCAAATTCTCATCCATATGGCCACTTTAATTAAACTGGTTTCATAAATCGTTATGATTTACCTATGACGTAACAACAGATCCAAGGTCAATATGCCATGATGGCCAAGACTAACTCAAAAGACAATGATTGTAACATTGACCGTCCAATCAAATATTCGAATTATTGATCGATGAGTAATTCAAAACGGATTGCTTTCGTGACCTTTGTGTGACCTTTACTTATCATAACGGGAAACGGTTATTTTGACTTTCAGCTTACAGCGAGGTAATATTCTATTGTCTTAACATGTCCTGTAACAATAACATTTGAATTCTTTCTATTACAGTGTTTTGTACTTTCATCGATTGAGCCAAACTATATAATCTTTTAGGGTGTATGTACTTCTTCTTGACAATTTTTAGACATAACATTCTTTTCGAGTCAAAATCTCTTTTGATTTTCTTGACCCTTAGTATTACTGTCGCAAGATTTCAAAAATTACCTATATCGTATACCAAGCACAAGCAAAGTTGAAAGGGTTCGGACGGAAAATATAGGATTTATACCCAGGCCATTATACGTCACGACAACACACGTCTAATAGGAGTCCAGAAATTTGAAACAGAATGAACACATGATCATCGCGTATGCGTCCTTGTCCTTGGTAACAAAACACTTTTTTTGGTAACAAAATACCGGAAATCTCAAACAAGTCGATCATGAAAATGCATCCTGTAAGGCCTGATTTTATTTAAGGGATAATCCTAAACACGCCCGGGGAATCGGTTGGATACGCTGTTTCTTCACAAGGTTTTAACCATATTATAAGTGGCTAAAATTTGTATAATCTTCGTATGCTAGGGGGTATTAAAATAATCAAATTTCGATTGACGTCACACACAAGCTGGTTTCTAGGCAGTAGTAGTAATACTAATAGCTCACTCAGTTACATTCAATATTACGGTTAGTACTTCAGAACCTATTTCTATGCTTTGCACTGACCCACACCGGCACGTTTTTACACCACGTCCTTGCCCGACATCACTACTTCTACACATTAAAGGAAGTGTCAAGCAACCAACTGTTCTATACATAAATCAACACATTTTTCACGACGTTACTTGTCTAGACACTTTCCACTTTTTCACGTTCTTGAAGCTTTAACGTGCCCACGACACCTGGTTGCCTGGGCAACGAACCATATGTCGCATTAGATGTACAAACAAATCCGCTTATATTGATACCTAACTTATATAAATCATAAGGTAAACCATGTAGATCACTTAACCTGTACTACCTTGCATATATTTGTTGACTTAAGTTGTGTGAGAGGAGGACATTGGGTTGCTTTGGAGTCAATAACTTTATGCAGTTTGGAGGTTACCTTCATTTCTTATTAGAGAGGTTTAAATGCGCGTTACGTATTTACGTGTGTTCTATACGCCTAGCGTCGTAGTCGAAGCAACCCAGGCGTTCTGTATCAAACGATGTTACGTCAAAATGGAGGTCTACACGGAACTGTAAATACGTCTTAAGTTTGTGTCATTTTTTTGTATTTTTATATCAAAGTTCGGAAGCATAACTTTAAACTAATTGTTCGGTTTTCCGTAAATTTGGGTAGTTGCAGGAAAAGTGGCAAAAAATACCGACAAAATTAGAAAACAAAGTCATGTGTTTGGCCTTCTGGACAGAGGATGATGTTTACGCGCATTTGCACATTAGAATGTTTTTCACGTTTGTGCTACGCGTAACTAAACACAAATGTATAACGTGTACGCCTGTACGATAATGCTCCCTTAGTCGTACGCGTTCTAACGTGTAAACGTTAACCTCTCTGTTGAAACATTTTTGTGTCGTTCAAACTGCTATAACCACTATAACTTATTCAATCCTGTCTAGTAACTGATAAATCTCACATCAGAAATCAGGATGTAATAATTATGTAAATGACATGACACAATTTTCTGGTTATCAAAAAAATTAAGAAAAAGCACGTCACAGCCTCAGGCTAGGTTATATAGAGCCCCCCCCCCCCCACCCCGACATTTCCCTATTCACCAACCTCCGTTATTCTGTCTAGACTCAGTAAATACGTTTTCTAAGTACCCTTTTCTCATCCATATGACAAATGGCTAGACCAGGTACTTAGTACTGTCGTGTACACAGACTCTCTGATGCCAGAAAAAAATCGATAACCATTCGACACCTCTTGCATGGTTTAATTCAATATACACCTGGTCCAGCTAAATGTAAATAAACTGCACACTGTCATATATACATGTAATGATGTATTCCAAGTTGGAGATGTCAGACTGCGATATACTAGTACTAAGTTTTATCTTCTACAACCCCTTATCATTTACATCTTCCCTGTGTCATTTCTCTCAAAGACAAGTGTTAGAGAAGCACGGACATTTGTGAGTCACAGGCTGTGTGACCGAACTCGAATATGATGGCCCACTGATGGACTAGCAGTGTGTCTAAAGTATCTAGATACACATAACAATGCCTTAGTAACTCATATAGAGACATGTCGTTTGATTTCTAATCTAGTGACATATGGAAGCTAGAAAGTCAACGACAATTCTCTCTGCTAGAAAATCGTGAAAAGAAAGACCTTCAATATCCGAGCCATATCTATCATCCCAATACCGGTATTCACTACTATGTCCATAGGAACGACCAAATAAATACACCATCTTTAAAGTGGAACTAGTCATTTATTCGTAGATAAAACATCCATCAAAATTAGGGGGGGGGGGATGTTTTTTTCCTCTACGTCATCACCAATTTCCCAAGGTAGAGTTTAAGATCGCCAATAGTAGGGCGCCCTCTATGAATTACATGTTCCATTTTCACAGCTGGCTGTGCTGTGCCGCAAACTTCCATGCAGACAGTAGGCACACACAATTTCAAAGATTGTTGCCATGGCAAAGTTAATAAAAATTCTTTATTTTATTGATAAAACATTTGAAAGTTTGTACATTTTAAGACAAAACATAAAGTAAAATCTTTGATGGTGAGATTATGGATAACAAAAAAAAATGAACCAAAAGATGTTCAGTTGTATATATATTTACAAATCATAAATTTCTATGGCAACTTTCAAAAGACAACAAGCTGTATTTTTTCAGCGAGGGACAAATATTTGCTAAACGATTGTTGTCATTTCAATCCTTATCCAAATAACGTTACGCTTCTTCACAACAAGAAAACTTATACAATAAAGTTATGTGACAGGACCAGGACAAAGGTTAGTCTCACTGCCAGACTTGATTTGATTTAATATGATTTAATTTGATTTAATATGATTGCCATAGTAACATCCATCCATGGCAAGTAAGGGAGAAAAGCCTTAAAAGCCTATATAATCCCTGTAGTGTTCCAATACTGGTCCAAGACAATTTTAAAGTCTTTAACAGTTTCTGCTCCAATGACATGTTCTGGTAAATTGTTGCGTGACACTCATCTCTCTGTAAGGTGCATCGAAGTGCAGTGACTTGTTGTGACAAGCCACTCAATCCTCACGAGCAGTGATGCCGCAGGAAGTGACTTTTTGTGACAAGTCGCTCAATCCTCACGATCCGTCACTTGGGCACACTTTGTGTGCCTTACAGAGAAGAAAGTCATGAAGTCTGACAGCGAGACTAGACAAAAAGTCACCTTACACAAACACAATCCCATTAGACTCTCAGTTGAGTGAGACAGACTTTTCCATGTGAGAGTGTGAACATGGCTTATTACCATGGAAACGAACATATTGGGTTACAAAAATTATAAAAGGTGTTGACAACAGTTATAATTAAAGATATCAACATTGAAATACAATGTGTTTGAGGCAATTAGCATGTTTTTTCCCTTTAAAATAACAATTTCAATCACAGTTATATTACCAGACCCCTAGGAATTTCGGAAGAAAATGTTCAGCCAGACATTCTGTACATGTCATATTTTAGTTTGTTTTAGAACACATTGGATGACACATATTATTGCACCATTCTTTCATAATTCACCTGATTTACCAATTCATTTATGATATAATCAATGTAGCAGATGGTCATTGTCATTTGTTGCTGTCATCAGTCGTCATCGTCGTCGTCGTCGTCGTCGTCGTCGTCGTCGTCGTCGTCGCCGTCGCCGTCGTCGTCGTCATCGTCGTCGTTCACCAACACCAATCATGATCTCTCTTGTTGTCTCTTTAGATAAGCATCTTTATCCTGAATTGCAGCATTCAAAGCAATTTGGACTTCTTCAAAACCAGGCTCTAGTTTTAAAGTGTGATGAAAATCTGTAATGGCTTCATCAAATCGACCTACCAAAAAAGAAAAAATTAAAATTATATTTCCTGAAAATTGTCATTTCCACATTTTTGCCCTCACACGCATACACACACACACACACACACATGTAAATTGCAATATGTACATACATTACATTACATATGAACATATATATATATATATATATATATATATATATATATATATATATATATATATATATATATATATATATATATATATATATATATATATATATATATATATATATATATATATATATATATTATATATTTATATATATATGTTTATATATATGTGTAAATGTGTGTGTGTGTGTGTGTGTGTGTGTGTGTGTGTGTGTGTGTGTGTGTGTGAGTGTGTGTGTGTGCCCCAGTGTGGCAACAATAAGTATGTGTAGTTACTTAATAATTATCTCAATGGGTCATTTAGTTAAATAATATATGACATCTACTTGTTTTAAAGGCCCACTTCAAATTTAGAAGTGAAAAATAGATGTCTGGCAGAAATACAGAAAAGGCTGGTCCAGAACAAAAGAATAATACCGTGTAATCCTTATGATTTCACTGATACAAATGATGTTGGCTTGGTGTTTTACTCATGGGATATTACAGTTTATGACATAAAGATAGACATATTTGAACCCTAGGCTAACAATAAGAGACACAATAAACACAACAGGATCCTTTACCCAATCACATTTACATCTAGTGGTCTTTACTGTTTACAATAACTTACTTAGTCTGTAGTGAATTTGACCTCTGTTGTAGAAAGCTATAGCAAGGTCACTTTGAAGTTCAATGGCTTGTGTATAGTCTGCAATGGCACGTTTGAATTCTACTTGTAGATACTTCTGTTGTCCTCTGTTGTTATATGCCAATGCCAACTTGGAAGCTCTGAAAGAAAATACAAAAGACTTAAAAGCAAAGTCCATTCACCTGAGGTTATTTCTACCTTCAATATATTTGTATTGATTACAGTTATAGCGTGCTATCAACTTGAGGGAAAATCTCAGTCACCTGAGACTCTGTCTGCCTTTAGCAAATTCGATTGACCCATGGATGTATATGAGGGACACGATAGTGTGTTAACCAAATCCCAGTGACTGAGTCAGTCTTGTTTGTTCGTTTTAGTACACTTGTATTGATTACAGCTATCGTCTTATACATGACTTGGGTTATAAAATAGCACTTCGGTAAGTCATACAAGTTTGTCTAAGATCTCCCCACTGACATATCAAAGTATGTATTGATGTATCAAAGGAGTAGAACAAATCGGGTTTCTTTCTTTCAGAGGTCAGTGACTTATAACCATCGATCATCACCCATTAATGCAAAATAAGGTAAAGACAGACGAAGACCGGGATTTTAGATGTGATAGTAATATGGTCATTGTAGCTACACTTCGTGCCTAGTAATATCTAATTACACTTACCGACGTTTTCTTAAATACAATCAATAAACTATGGTTTTCAGTATCATTTACTTACATTTCTGGTCGGTTTGTATCAGACCCGGAAGTTAATTGTTCAATGAATCGAGAATAAAGTTTCTCTGATTCACAGATCTTTCCTGACTCTGATAGCTTTCCAGCTTCGTTGAATATCGTGTCTAGTGAGGGTGAACTGTCCTTATTTTCCATTTTGCTCTATCTCCAAGTATAAACCGGTAGAGAACATGCGAACATGTACACGTACAACACGAACGTACTTTGCCTAGGATAGGAAGGTTAGGTCAAGCAAGGTCAACTTCTCTCCATCGTAGGTGGCGCTCTTTGGAAAAATACTCTTCTCATTATTTCTTTTCTATCTATCTGTAATACCAGCTGATCTCCTTACAGAGATTTTCAAGACACAAATTAACAGATACGAGTATATGACGTATATGTGTGTATATATTCACTTGAAAATAGTGTCAGAAGTTGGCCCAATTTCAATCCGAAGTTCTCTGATTTGTGTTGTCACATCAGTAGAGCCATGAGCTGGACCAACTTTTTCTATAGCTCTGCCCAAAAAATGTTTTTTTTCACACTTAAATTTTAATCCTAATCCGAGCAAAGGCATCATCAAAATGTTGGTAAAGAATGCCCCAGGGCAGGAATTAAATTGTGATATTGCCGGATTGCATGTGTTGTCAATTTTATTACACTGTCTACTCAATGTTCATCACCATTCATCATCAGTAAAAAAGTTTTCCCTTTCATGGTGCATTTCCAAACCAGATAACCATAAAATGCAGACATGGTATTATTGATAGGAGCCCGAGTGTCCCCACAGCTCATTTGTAATTAGTGTGTCTCACTGTAGTCACAACACTGGGAAACATGCACAAAATAGATGCACAATGGTCGAAATAACTTCAGCGGGCAATAGTCTGCATGTGTGAGCAATATCACTGGGCAGGCAGTAGACTATTTAAAGATCATGTGATTCAAATCTGACCAAAGAAAGCTTGTATAAGAATGTTGGTGTAATAAATTTGAATATATATTGACTTCAAGGAAATTGTGTGAAATCCAACATACCAGTCACCATTGTGTTCTGTAGTCCTTGACACATCAAGGTGTCATACTGTGGGTTACGATGGGAAGTTAGTCTGTGGAAAGGTAACATTTGCCAGATCCCTTGAATTATTGCATATAAATGAGCAGAAAAATAAGAAGGGTCTAACCCCGAGACTTGAAAATGTTTGCCAGTCAAGTCTGCGAGCTACGTCATGTCCCTCTCATTACCACTTTATTGCCCTTCCCCATTACTTTATAGCTAGAGATGAGGTCTCTGTTATGAGATCTAGTTTGTAATGATCCATAAAGGGGACACATCAGTGAACCTCAGTGTTTCACTGCACAGATCACAGATGTCCTATGCTATCATATGCAGAATGTATACATGATGTATTTTATTGCAAGGCATCTTAATCTTGTACTGGCTTCTAACTTTATACATGATAACCAATCATTCCTGATCATACATAGCTCACAATTGACCATTTCCTTTCAGACTACCAAAGGAAAAAGTGGGCTACCCACTTCAGAAATTGGTAGCCCAAGAATGGTGACCAGTAGTCTCATGTGTATGAACTGAAAAGAGTTTCTCTATTGGAAATAGGTGCATTTTGAAAACATTAAATCATCGCACAATCAGTGGTAGCCTGAGTGGGCTTTCAGCTGCAAATTATGGTAGCCCACGAGGACTAGACAAAATTGGTAGTCTGTGGACACAGGACTACCATTAATTTCAAGCCGTCATACCAAAATTTTCTCTCGTTTATAGATATTTCAAAATTTCTTGTCTAGTAAAAATCTTGTGAAAAATTAGATTTCAACATGATTTCATTTTATACAACAATTACAGGCAAACTCTTTACCAGTATCACATACTTTTCCAGAGAGGTGAGGGTGAGGGAGTCAGACAGTACAAGTTGTTGGTGGCGCTTCGTTCATCTCCACTTCCATGGAACAGAAACTAGCAAAGCACCACCAATGACTGTCTGACAGTCTTGAAGATGAGTGAAAACAGCACACATTCTAACAATTTCAGTCAAAAGGTGAGTTTTTTAATTATTTTGTAGGCGTTTGTAAAATTACATATCACTTGCACAAAGTCCAAATCTAACTGTCTGCCTCCTTGACTGGGTTTCTTGTGTAGATGACCTGTGAATGGTGCTTCACGACCTCTTTGATCAGCCCTGTTATGAAATATGAAGAAAAAAGATATGATTACTATCATTGAAATTCACTGTAAAAGTACTTTCTTTACGTTATGCTAGACTGTCAAAATAGAATTTGAAGGTCAATTTATTTGCATGTATGCCCATGGTATTGTGGAGCATGTGGAATTTAAGTGATGGTCAAAACCAAGAAATTGATAGATTGTTATTTATATGACACGTCTAGGTAGTACAATTCTGTACCAAGTAATGTTGGTTCAGCTACATAGTGTATAAAATAGATGAGCAACCACTTCCGCACAGTACACTTGTACATATTAATTACTATGGAAGGCTAATGCTATACATGTCTATGAAATATCTACACACCACAAGTTGCATCGTTGTTGGTTTAGGCACATTCCACAGAATGTCAAAAATTGGAGTGCCGAGTTGGACAGAAACTGCATATGTTGAATGTTCAATGCTATCTCCATTCATAACAATCAGAGTTCTCACTGCACATGGTTACAGACACACAAAGCCTAAATAATAATTTCTTAACCTTCACTGACAACTGAATCAAGACAGTCCTGTTAGTAATAACAGAGAGGCTCAAAGTGATATCACTTCGGTGTCCAATTCTCAAAAACTATACACATGTGTAAAAGTACATCTATTCTATTCTGTCCAAAATATCTCTGTCCTTGTTTTTTAGGACAAGGCTAAGGTTACACAATACACTGCCATGAACAGGCTAGGTCTTTCAAACATAAATCTGAACAGAAGGAAATGACATGTAGTTACCTTTCCTGAGAAGCTCTTTGAGGGCAGCTCTTGCAAGAGATCCCCTGACCTTTAACCTTTCAGACACTACAGATGGTGTAATCAATTTGTAACTAGGAACTTCCTTCATCATTTTATCATATGTAGCTTTGTCAAACAACACCAAGTTATTCAACTTGTCACGTACTTTGCCTTTGGACCATTTCTGAAACAAACAAGTAGTGTGTATGTTTGATTAATTTTCACTAAAAACAATACTGGGTATACTAGTGAAGGCAGGCTAGTCCTATTCATGTACCTGGCAATGTTTTCTATCATCACTATCCTCTCCACATATAGTCAAAGTGACAAATTTCACCGAAAATCTGATTAATCTGCCTGCTGGGGGCAATGGTGAACAGCATATGTCAGTAGTAATCCATCATAAATTTTGTTGTGGGTCAAATTGATAAACGCCATGTTTTCTTGTGAGTCACCACACAGTAAGGGATAGGGGAACATCAACAATTTTGGAGGGTCACAAGAGATTGGTGTGTGTGTCAGAGACACATATTACCCTCAAGGACACACTACTAGTGGTGGGGTGGGTATAACTAGCAGTAATATTGATTAGCATTCATATCAAGAAAGTGTCAAGTTGTAAGTGCGAGTGTGGATCAGAGTATGAAGTTGTTATAAGTGATACAAAAACTGTTCCAAGAGTTGCAAAAACACACCTTGCAGCCTAATCAACTCTCTGACAAGACCCTGAAATATCAGTTACTAATAGTGAGAATTCTCGGTTTATTTTTAATATTTTCTGATAGTTGTTTACTCATGTAGTAAGAGCCACATCTGTCATCGGAAGGTTGTCAAACAAAAGCCAATGAGGATAGTACCTCAAGCTGTTGTCACTACCTTTTGGTGCTATGTAATCAGTTGTGGCTTTTAAAGTTAGCAGTATTGCTTGAGGGTCTGGCAGCTAGACTAATTGCCTACGATAACAATCACTAGTGTTATAGCGTTTGTGTATAAAATGTAGAAACTGTAACACTTCCGCACCTGACCAATTTCAGCACTACTTTGGACATTTCAACACCATTACCCAAGATGTTTTGGCACCACTCCCCATGACAAATCGCACTGCTAATTAAATGCTGTGGTCCTTCTTTCATAAACTAACCCTAACACACTCTGGTACAATGCTGAAACGTTTAGGGTAGTCTAGGCTGCAAGTCAGGTGCCCAAACGACCAGTTATCGAAACTGTAATTTTCTAATCTCACAATTCCAAACACAACTGTAGTATTCCAGCATCATCATCATCATCATCATCATCATCATCTTGATTACCTAAACTTTGAGGTCTTACCTTCTTTTTAGCCTTGCCACCTTGTGACTTTGGCTTATCAGTCTTCTTTTTAGATTGCTGCTGTTTTTGTTGCTGTTTTGGAGGCTGAAAAAAAGATACAATTTTGTACAATTAGTGTTTTTTGTGATGGGTGATAAACAGGTAAAATCTACCTGTATTTTACAAACACTTTAAACAGGATTTCCAAAATCATGAAAAAATCTAGGTGATAAGCAACATTTCTTTGATGACCGCATGTCATATTCTGAGATTATTCACAACAACACAGGGCTAAGCACAGGACTGATCACATTCAGGCTCTCATTTCGTTTGTATTTCTATAGCTTTGACTGAAAGACTTGATTAATACATGGTAATAATGGTGACACTCTTGTCAAATAAACCCAGTGGGACTTCTTCTAAAGTTATGCAACAAACATGACTGTCATTCAATAACACGAGTGTGTAGGACATGCATGGGGTGACGGCCATCTTGTAAAAAACGTGTGAACGGGCGCCGTGAAGTTACAGCAGTTTAAAACATTTTTATTGAATTTTACTCATTCTGATAATGACCGTAGTTTATATATATAACAAGGAAGACAGACCACGACACACGATTTGGTATTTCATTATCATTCATACGAAATAACGTTATTTCAATGGCGTCTCTTCACTCACCATGTTGCTTGTGCAAGTCCCCGATCGAAAGGGAGACACGCTGTAGTTCAAAGTATGAAACCCTGTAGCAGGCTCGTTCACCTGAAATATTTTAAAAACTAATTCGAACCAATATTTAAATATAAATCATTTTAAGAATACTATCATACCTTTCGAAGCAGATTTTAAATATATTTTCAAACAAGTTATTAAATTATATATATATAATTAAATACAAGATCTAAGAATTGATATATTTTCGCCTGAAATTGATATGACCTGCTAGGTCAAAGTTTAAAGGGGACGTGTGTTCAGCATGGCGCTGTTTACATATTTACGTTGTACATATTTTGAACTGCACGAAACTGCCGGTGTAACTCTGTGAGGAGGTATGTGTGTATGCATGGAAACTGTGTTGATTTTGTATTATATCCTCTGTGTTAATGGGGGACGTCTTACCGTAACTAACACGCTGAAATGAAAAGTGCCTTGCTTAACTTTTTAAGCAAACATGAACATCTTTACGATGGACACAAACTTCAAAGTTCCATGCAATGACATCTTTGACAAGTAATGTGATAAATTATGGATCATGCAAATTTCATACAAATACAAATGCACGGTTGGATTACATCGCATTCATTCATGTGCATATTGTTGGTGTTAACACTGCATTACAAAATCAACCGAATGTGCATTTGTATTTCTATAAAATTTGTAGTTTTGATGAATATATGTATTAATGTAATAATATTAATACATGTACAGTATAACAGAACACTGATGCTAGTGTGCAGGGTACAGTACTTTGGGTATTTGCATTCATCGATTCATCCATGGATCTATTATTGAGATAGATCTATAATTCATCCAAGTAGGGTTTTCTGATGCACTTTCACATGCAATATGTTCATGAGTTTGATCATAGATTGCCCCAAGTACACCACACTAGCATTCATGTCACAAGGTTCTGTCACATCATCCATTTCAAGGCACACATTATAACAGATATCAACCTGTATGAGGTATGTGTATATGTGAATTTTGTGATAAAAGCAGTGTCACATAGAAATACAATATTGTTAACCACCATTGTATATATTTCACTGTGACCAGCGATTTGATGCGATACTAAGTTTTTTCCATTGTTCATCATTACAGAGTTCACACATTGTTCAAAATGTTTGGACAAATCTCACCGTACTTACCTCACATTCTAAGACTGACTGCAAGGGTGTCGGTATCAAGTCCGCAGAGAAAGCATTCTACAGTCTCCTTGGCAGCCATCCACAGATATGTATGGATAAGGCATGAAATAAGAAGCTGTGGTCGATTCAGTTGTTGCTTCAAAGAACAGAGAACATGGAAGATGCCAGCAGGTTGTAAATCAGTCAACATCTCTCCGTGTCTTATGTCATCAACATTCAGAGACAACAAACAGAAACATAACCAACCAACGCAGGATCACCGCCTCCAAGGAATGAGCATGAAAGTTGATTGTGTAACAGCTGATGATGCTAAGGGACAGCTTGAACATTTCTTACCACAAAGATTACTTCAACTCGGTCTAGATAAAAGACAGGTACATCGACTAATCTCGGATAGTCCTAACATTCTTAAAATTTCAAAGCAGAAACTAGAAGATAGTCTGACATTCTTGTTTGATCTCAACTTTGAACCCAATGACTTGTACAGGATTTTATCACTAGAGCCCGATATTCTGAAAACAGATGTAAACCGACTGAACAGTCGTATCAAACAGTTCAGAAAGTTAGGTGTACAAGAAGGGAGACTGCAGAAAATGATTGCTTCATGTCCCGAGTGTCTGTTGTTGTCAGTCAAACAATTTAACTTAGTCATTCTGACTTTGAAAGACAGGTGTACTTTTACCAGTGAGCACGTCAAAAAAATTGTGCAGTCGTCTCCCTCTGTGTTGAAAGAAGACCCAGAGAAGATCGTGAAGAAGTTACATTATGTCTATTTTGATATGAATCTGAAAAATCTGGATCAAATTGTGAATGCCAGATTATTTAAACACAATATCTATCACGTAAGGAGACGGCATATTTTTCTTGAACGGTTGGGGTTGTACGAGAAACCTGATAAGAATGGACAGACCAGGACTCGTAATCCATCTCTCAGAGCCATCATTGACTTTCCATCACAGCGGTTTGCTAAAACTGTTGCCAAGTCGACCGTTGAGGATTATGAAATGTTTGTCAAGAGTTTAAAGAAAGAAGATAGTCTTGATGATAGTGGCAGGCATGATGATGTTGATGATGATGATAGCGATGATGATGATAGCGATGATGATGATGATGATGATGATGATGATGATGATGATGATGATGATGATGATGATGATGGAGATCGATCTAATGTCAAGTGAATGAATATTTAGTAAAAGTGAACCTGCTTCAGTTAAACAGAGCAAAGGCAAATACAGACAAATACAACTGCTGACATCAGACCATGGACGAACAAAACCTGTTACAAACAGGGAATATAAACAACTGAATTGGATTAATAACACATGGTACAGCATATTGGAATTACAGAGACTTATTTTATCATTTGATAGGAATACATGTATATGGCCTCCTCTCATACATGTACATGTAATAGTTCACGTTCACAAACAAGTTTGAAGTTTCCCAGGCATTTCACATAAACGTAGAGGCCATAAAACTGTTCGTATCAAACCATGGAATGTAATACAAGTCTCTGCTGTTCCAACCTGATGTGCCAAGTGTTATTAATCCAATTCATTTGTTTACTTTCCCTATTTGTAACAGGTTTCGTTTGTCCACATTCTGATGTCAGCAGTTGTAACTTTTCCATCATCATGTTTCAGGCAAGTATCTAGCAAGTATACATGTATCTGCAAATACTTCAATGTATGGAGATAAAGTATGCAATAAAACTATGTGATTTATACTGACTAGATTCTGTTTTTCTAATATACAAGGATAACTTGTTAATAGTTAAAGTGGCCGTAGGGATGAGGATTGGGTATTTCTTTTGGATTTTTAAGTTATAAAACAATTTCATCATGGCTTCCTACTAGAAAAATCAGTGCCATGAGTGTTTTGCAGCTGAGTGGTGGATTACTTGGGGCAATGATATACCTCATCAAGCATAGTTTATGAGCAATTTGGAAAACATAATAGCGATTTGGAATGTTGTGAGCTCCTCAGAACCAGTGCGTTATACAAATGTAGACATGGTTGTCATGGCGTGGAACTACCAGGGAATATCAACCATATTTTTTGTTCAAAGACATTAACTTCACTTGTTCATGGTATACTATAAAGTAGGCCAGCTAGGTATCTATAGTCAGTGTTCCCTCTAGAACTTTTATTACTAAAGGAACGGTAGCGCATTCTGTAATTGCTTATTGTAGATGAGAATGGTGTATCAGGGGTCAGGTGACTGTTGTGATGTCAGTTTTTGCATAAATGAAATGGTTTACTGATGATTAAGTCAAATTAAGAACAGGAAAGCATTTTACTACATGTATGTATGTGATGAGGACTGTAAACTAAACTATATTTGTCATACACATGTAGTCTGAAAGGTCTACCCAGGGTTGAGTGCAGGGGTGAACAAATCCACTGGTCCTGGGTCTGGGACTAGCGATTTTTTGGGGGCGGACCACACAAATTTTACCTTGTTTGGTCTGTTGGACCAGTACCTTACTGTTAATAACTATGATATAAAGTTGTCTGAATATACAGGTTCATATGTAAGATTTAATGTTTCACATTAGTGGGACCTTGGACCACTAATTCTTTCAGCAGGACCACTGGATTTTTTAAGGCACTGGTCTGGGGACCACCAGTTCACAAAATGATTCGTTCACCCCTGGAGTGTATTATATAAACTTAACAGTGCCTGGCTCTTTCAGACTATATTTGTCACATATCAGAAAAATATGAAAAGTAATTTGAGGCTATTTTGGTAGTCATGACTGATTACCAATGGGAAGACTGGGATGGGACTTGAGCTCCCATATTGCTTTAGGGCCAACCTTCACTAGTACACATTTAGTGTGTAGAACCCTATAGAACTGCACATTTGTTTTTGGACAATTTGTACACAGGTAGGCGTAGATGCAGGAAATAGAACTACGAAACACATGGTGACTGGTCTCTCTCAAGCAACATCATATGTCTGTTTCTCTGTGAGCCTGAGCCACCATAGCACAATCCATTTCCATAAGGCATTATAAGTACGTGTATCATTTAACTCTGTTGGGGTTGGGGGGGTTGGGGGATTCCCTACAGGAAATGAGACATATGGGTGATGTCTTAGTTATAGCAATCTGTATACACTGTCCATGCATGCACTCATATCAGAAGAACATCAAGACTTGGCTTCAGTAGCTTCCATGTCTATTTATTTTGCATCTTCAAGCATTTCTTACTGACATAATTATGATAAAAGTCTACTGCATGCTGGTACTCTTTCTCTCTTTTACTTGTGTACATACAAATATAAGGTCTGATAAAGAAAATAGTGTGTTTCTGATAACCCGACTGACCCTAGTTTAAACCACTGATCCTAAACATTTTTTACATGCATAAGAAAAGGTAAAACTATATCAATTGTAATTGACTTCTATTTCCCAGTTCTTGCCAAAGTATCTTTGGTTACTTTTTAAAAAAATCACATTCCAGAGAGAAACGATGTCTTTTAAGACTATAACAGCACAGTCTACATATTGTGTTTGTCTACTTCTGAATCACATAATTGTCTTCATTTACTTCTTTTACAATTCATCAACTGTTATAGAAGCATGTGACCAACGAGTATCATGTCATTGGGTTGAAATAGATTTTAAAAAAATGCAAAATAAAATAAACTTCCTACCTACCTACCTACCTACCATATTTAATGAAGTCGTGTTATCGGAAACAAAATTTTTTATTTTATTTTTGCCTAACTTATCAAAACAATGATTCCATAATCTATTCCACATTGCAATTCTATCTCAATAGTGTGTACAAGTCTGAGTATCTCTGAATAATTCCACATCAGTTTCTGTTTCACCATGTTGAGCTGATAAAACACCAAGGACATATACAACTCATATATTTTACCATTCTGTTCTTAAATTCACTCAAATTTAAACTACTTCATGTATGGGCAGCACTTGAGCTAAAATGAAACCACTCTGGTCATTTTTTGGGTAAAATGTAAACTACTTCATATATGGGCAGCACTTGGGCTAAAATGAAACCACTCTGGTCATTTTTTGGGTAAAATGTAAACTACTTCATATATGGGCAGCACTTGAGCTAAAATGAAACCACTCTGGTCATTTTTTGGGTAAAATGTGAACTACTTCATATATGGGCAGCACTTGAGCTAAAATGAAACCACTCTGGTCATTTTTTGGGTAAAATGTAAACTACTTCATATATGGGCAGCACTTGGGCTAAAATGAAACCACTCTGGTCATTTTTTGGGTAAAATGTAAACTACTTCATATATGGGCAGCACTTGAGCTAAAATAAAACCACTCTGGTCATTTTTTGGGTAAAATGTGAACTACTTCATATATGGGCAGCACTTGAGCTAAAATGAAACCACTCTGGTCATTTTTTGGGTAAAATGTAAACTACTTCATGTATGGGCAGCACCTGAGCTAAAATGAAATCAATCTGGTCATTTTTTGGGTAAAATGTAAACTACTTCATATATGGGCAGCACTTGAGCTAAAATGAAATCAATCTGGTCATTTTTTGGGTAAAATGTAAACTACTTCATATATGGGCAGCACTTGAGCTAAAATGAAACCACTCTGGTCATTTTTTGGGTAAAATGTGAACTACTTCATATATGGGCAGCACTTGAGCTAAAATGAAACCACTCTGGTCATTTTTTGGGTAAAATGTAAACTACTTCATATATGGGCAGCACTTGAGCTAAAATGAAATCAATCTGGTCATTTTTTGGGTAAAATGTAAACTACTTCATATATGGGCAGCACTTGAGCTAAAATGAAACCACTCTGGTCATTTTTTGGGTAAAATGTAAACTACTTCATGTATGGGCAGCACCTGAGCTAAAATGAAATCAATCTGGTCATTTTTTGGGTAAAATGTAAACTACTTCATATATGGGCAGCACTTGAGCTAAAATGAAATCAATCTGGTCATTTTTTGGGTAAAATGTAAACTACTTCATATATGGGCAGCACTTGAGCTAAAATGAAACCACTCTGGTCATTTTTTGGGTAAAATGTAAACTACTTCATATATGGGCAGCAGTTGAGCTAAAATGAAACCACTCTGGTCATTTTTTGGGTAAAATTTAAACTACTTCATATATGGGCAGCACTTGAGCTAAAATGAAACCACTCTGGTCATTTTTTGGGTAAAATGTAAACTACTTCATATATGGGCAGCACTTGAGCTAAAATGAAACCACTCTGGTCATTTTTTGGGTAAAATGTAAACTACTTCATGTATGGGCAGCACCTGAGCTAAAATGAAATCAATCTGGTCATTTTTTGGGTAAAATGTAAACTACTTCATATATGGGCAGCACTTGAGCTAAAATGAAATCAATCTGGTCATTTTTTGGGTAAAATGTAAACTACTTCATATATGGGCAGCACTTGAGCTAAAATGAAACCACTCTGGTCATTTTTTGGGTAAAATGTAAACTACTTCATATATGGGCAGCAGTTGAGCTAAAATGAAACCACTCTGGTCATTTTTTGGGTAAAATTTAAACTACTTCATATATGGGCAGCACTTGAGCTAAAATGAAACCACTCTGGTCATTTTTTGGGTAAAATGTAAACTACTTCATATATGGGCAGCAGTTGAGCTAAAATGAAACCACTCTGGTCATTTTTTGGGTAAAATTTAAACTACTTCATATATGGGCAGCACTTGAGCTAAAATGAAACCACTCTGGTCATTTTTTGGGTAAAATGTAAACTACTTCATATATGGGCAGCAGTTGAGCTAAAATGAAATCAATCTGGTCATTTTTTGGGTAAAATGTAAACTACTTCATGTATGGGCAGCACCTGAGCTAAAATGAAATCAATCTGGTCATTTTTTGGGTAAAATGTAAACTACTTCATATATGGGCAGCACTTGAGCTAAAATGAAACCACTCTGGTCATTTTTTGGGTAAAATGTAAACTACTTCATATATGGGCAGCAGTTGAGCTAAAATGAAACCACTCTGGTCATTTTTGGGTAAAATGTAAACTACTTCATATATGGGCAGCACCTGAGCTAAAATGAAATCAATCTGTTCATTTTTTGGGTAAAATGTGAACTACTTCATATATGGGCAGCACTTGGGCTAAAATGAAACCACTCTGGTCATTTTTGGGGTAAAATGTAAACTACTTCATATATGGGGGCAGTGCTTGAGCTAAAACGAAACCGTTCTGTTCATTTCTTTGTTCAAGTGTAAACTACTTCATGTATGGGGGCAGTGCTTGAGCTAAAATGAAACCACTCTGTTCTTGTCTTCATATTTCTTGGTAGATCTGATGTGACAAAGATGACTCGGTGATAGATTTGCATGTGTTCTTGATACAGTGGTTCAGCATGTAATTATCAAAAGTTGCACTGATCAATGTTCTGTGCTGTCTTAAAGAAGCTTACCAAAAAGTTGTCAGCAGTCTAAGGGCTACGGCTAAATAGAATGCAGCATAGCATACCTTTCAAAGGCCAATCTGTAAATAAAGGGAAAAAAAATACCATTTTGGATAATTTTTCTTCAGTAATATCAGTAAACTTATGCATTTGGAAACAGAATCATAAGCATTTAATTGACCATGTAAATGAGTAATTTTTACAAAACCAATCATTCTCTTTTGTCAAGAATTAGATCAAATTCTTGTGGAGAAGAAGTTAAAACTGAAATCATAAGAAAATAAATACCTTAAAAAATAGAATAATCATGACATCAATATTAACCTTTAATTTATTTACAATCTTGTTTGTTTGGTACTACTGTGTATGGGAAGCCGTTCAGGCCAAAAGTATTTTTTTATTTTAACTATAGTATTTTATATTTTTCGTACTTACAAACTAATTTTAACTGTTTATGTACTTTTATTCCATGGTTACATTATTTTAATTGAAATAAGTTTTCATTTATTTGAGAATATTGTTTTATTTTTCGTCAAACCAGAATTTTTTAAAGGATTATATATAATTGAAAGTCAAAATATATTTTTTGTTAAAGTTTTTTATTTTATTTTTTAAATTTTTAAATTGTTTTTTTTTTCAACTTTTTTTTTTCTTCTCAACTTTTTTTTTTGGCCGAGTCTGCTGACCAGCGCCTGTCACGTCCTTCGACATCCATTACGACGTGTTTCGGCGTCAAATACACCTTCTCATTACCTTCGAAATTGGTCGCTCAAACATTATATCAGATCTCAAAACTGTTAATTTACGTGTGATAGTATCTGTTTTTTCCAACAACCGCGACTTCAGCCGCGTACACACGTGTACACCGTCACGTTAAGGTTATGACCGCATGTATGATGTATTACATGATGTAGTACGTAGGACACGATCCATGTGCAACGGGTAAAGTAGTTAATCTAAAACAACTAAAGTTTGTTGCATCAATAACAATTACATTCATTATTGTGAAATTGACCAGAATTGAAATAAGATGGTACACTATATACTGTGAGTGTAAGCAAAACAGCTTTAGGAACAAAAACGTGAGGAAAAGCGAACGTGTATTTCCAATGGGTCAGTCAGGTACTACTTCTAGTACGAGCGCACACATGTTGACGTCGACCTGCTGTATTACATATCAACCTAAACCAGCTTTTATCGCCTTGTTACGTTATTATCATCATCATCGTCGTCGTCGTCGTCGTCGTCGTCGTTGTTGTTGTAGTAGTAAAGATTCAGTTTACTTCATCGTACATTGTAGTATACATTCTCTTGGTGTTCTGAGTACACATGCATGTATCATGAAAAGTTGAGAACAACACGTCTACATATGTAACACAGCAGGTCGACGTCAACATGTGCGCTCGTACTAGAAGTACCTGACTGACCCATTGGAAATACCTTTACCCATTGCACATGGATCGTACGTGGCTGAAGTCGCGGTTGTTGGAAAAAACAGATACTATCACACGTAAATTAAGTTTTGAGATCTGATGTAATGTTTGAGCTATCAATTTCGAAGGTAATAAGAATGTGTATTTGATGCCAAAACACGAGTGTGAAGCTATCATCATATTCATATTCATCTTCACTTTCAAAAGTTGACCTCCACGCTCAATGTGAATATATGACGATAGCTTCACACATTCATCATCAGTAAGATTTGAAGTCTTCCGAATGGGTACGAACACGCGTTCGGTGAATCACATATCCTTAATCGACATGTTGAAATCGTTTGATTGTAATTACTTTCCCTTGATTTGCGTGGATTTTTATGCTCTATTTTCATTTTTGCCAGAGTATCAAAGTATTGTTGTCATATAAAAAACTAATTTGGATGTTTAGTATACCTTTCCCATATCTTTGAAAATGAAATATCAGTATATCATATGGGTGTACAAAACACCTATATGAGTAATGTAATAAAATACGGCCTGGCTGGGTGTGTTTTGAATCCGTGACATCAAGTGACAAGGTGATATCACTTGGCCACTTAGTGTCATGGATTGTTTTGATTTCCTGCAGTGCCACTATCTTTCAAACCTACTTAACAATTTTCACAAATTGTCAAAATACTGTTGTCAAGACCACAATTATCACAATGTATGTAGTTCCCTTGATAGGGGAGGGGCAATGCAATTGATTGTAAAAAATATGGTCCATGACAACAATAATTCAAGGTGCAAATTGGATACTCTGGCAAAAATAAAAAGAAAGCATGCAAATCCACACAAGTCAAAATTGAAAATTAATTACAATCACATGATTTCAACCTGTCAATGAAGGATATGTGATTCGCCGAACGCGTGTTCATACCCATTTGGGAGACTTCAAATCTGATGATGAACGTGTGAAGCTATCATCATATTCACATTGAGCGTATAGGTCAACTTTTGAACGTGAAGATGAATATGAATATGATGGTAGCTTCACACTCGTCGCCGAAATGCGTCGTAATGGATGTCAAAGGTCACGCCTCGTACTCGTGACAGGCGCCGGGTACGAGCACGACGTGCTCTGCACCGGTGCCTGTCAGCAGACTCGGCCAAAAAAAAAAGTTGAGAAGAAAAAAAAAAGTTGAATTTTTTTTTTTTTTTTTAAATTTAAAAAATAAAATAAAAAACTTTAACAAAATATATATTTTGACGTTCAATTATGTATAATCCTTAACTGTTAAACTGTTAAAATTAGTTTGTAAGTACGAAAAATACAAAATACTACAGCTAAAATAAAAAATACTTTTGGCCTGAACGGCTTCCCATAACTGTGCTTAAATTATCAAATTATAGTTTATATTGGTGTGCAATTTATTTTTCTCTTTATTGAATAACACTTTGTTTCAGCATTGTATTGCCATAAAAATGGTCACATGTACATTTGGAATACTCACAGATATTACTAGCCACTTTCTGTGTCCAGAAGACTGGCATCTTCCTCTTCCAGATTATTTCTGGGTGATGGAAGGGCTTCCATACATGGATTGGGAGTGCAGGATTGAATGCACCATTTGAATATGAAAATGATGAAAACCAACAGGAGTACACAAGCTCCGACAAGCACTGTTTCAGCAGATGTTTTCATCCTTTCTGCAAGAAATAATCAATACAGCCACTTGTATTGCAACAGAACTCCATGACCATGAGTACAAGTGTGGTGTATTCATGGTATTTGCATGAGTGCTTGCTGTGTTCTCTGCAGCAGTACTTTCATGCGCATAGCAAGGGAAAGTGCAGCAGAAAACACTGCAAGCATGAGTTTAATTACTCCTGCGTATACCCACAATGAAACTCATGTGGAATGCGGTTCCGTTATTATTACATTATGTTTTAATCTGATACAGCAGATTTCTGTAAACTGACAGTATGTGATCATGTACTTTTGTGTACAATGAATGATTGTGCCCTTCTTTGCATATAATTTGCATGCAGGTATACAATAATATTTTTGGTATATTATCACTAGTGCAAATTCTACTAGTATGCGTATCCACTGGTGCAAGTCATCTCAGGTACATATGTAATAATTGTCAATATTTGTATTCAATTCTAATCGTGTAAATATTTATGTTTGGTCAAGATAGATAGTATAGCTATATCCATACAATTATATGATAGAACTCCATTACTGTAAGTGCAAATGTGATGTACTTGGGGTATTTGCATGAGTGCTTGCAGTGTTTTCTGCGAAAGTAGCGAGTGAAAGTGTAGCAGAAAACACTGCAAGCGTGAGTGTAAATACACCTGAGTACCTGCACCAGCACTCACGCAGAATTGGATTCTGTTATTATTACATATTTATCCGAAACAACAAACTTCCATAAAATGACACTATGTGATGACACTTGTATCAAAAATAAATACCCAATCCACATCCATGTGGCCACTTTAATTATTTATTTTGGTAATTATTCATATCCAAGTTATTGTTATTTCAAAATATAATCTCATGTGATGCTATCAGCCAGCACTCATTGTCTGTACTATTCTATGAGACTGTGCCTGCTAGATCGAAGGATTTAGGCCACTCCTTGAACTTGTGATTAGAAGTTCAAACAGAGGTCACACACACACACACACACACGCACGCACGCACGCACGCGCGCGCACACACACACACACACACACACACACACACACACACACACACACACACACCCACACAGATAGAGAGACAGACATACAGACAGACAGATGCCGGGTGATGCCTGTAGCACTACTGGACCTCAGTTGTGCTAAAAATCAAATAGACATAATAGTTTCTGCTTCTGATGCTTAGAACAATTGTTGTTATGATGGTACTTGTTAAATTGTTTGGACTTGATGAAATACTAGACTTTGGCTTGGAAACTTATTATTGTTGAATAGGTGGCTGGTCTCATAAATCAGCCTTGAAAGGCTAACACCTATCAGAACATGACAATATTTTATTGCAACCAAGTCTGGTTGCTGATGTGGGAAATTGGGTAGATTAGTAGAGTCATGGTTTAGATCCTGATAGTGCTGAACAATATGGATCTTACAGTCTACCATGTACATGATAAAGTGGTAAATTTTAATAACTGAATTTTCTAAAATATTTTGATGTTTAACCCAAGTTTGGAAAATAAACATTATATTTGAGAAATACTAGCCTTACTACAGTCACCACAAAATACTGAATGGTCTGATCTTGTTAACTTAAGAATTGTTTTATGTGTGATACAAACTAGAGAATATACAGCAAAACATGGTTGGATACTACGCCATTTTGTCATATTTATTGAGGTTTAAATATCGGCTTGTGTTTCAAGTACAGCATTTATAGGGGTTGGCAAAATACCAAATAGCGGAATGCAAACTTTGCCTGTCAGTACATGTAATTCATAGCTGTAATTTACAAAATCAAACCTACCTTTAGCACTAGAAGTTCTTCCCACAGTCCGTAGAAGAAATGGTGACGTGTCGCAAGCTTCGTCACACCCACGACATACATCGCGTGTCATGACATCATCGCATGATAATATGCTTTTGTACGCATGCGTTTAGGTAGGCAATAATTCAGGCCGCCAGTTATTTCATGACGACAATTGACACGGCACGCTTCCAATTGTATTCGATTAGATCATTTAGAGAAGGTAAATATTTGGACATTTATGAGATTTAGAGCCCCACTCTGGAATATCTGGCCCTGGTACATGGTTTATGATTCCTTGAGAACATGCATTTTTGATTGTTTATCACATTGTGAAAATATACAAGATATATAATTTAGAATCAGTACTTTAAATTGGAAATGCCAAAATTATCATGAGGTACCCATGAAGTTGGCAGATTACTACAAGCATATGATAATTTCATTACGTTGGCCAGTTTTCAAAGCACTTAAGATCATGTCAAAAATAGACAAAATATGGTGTCCACGGTAATGATGCCAAAACACATCATCTGTAGATCTGCAGCCACTACTGTTGTTAATATTCACAATAAACTGTACAGTTTATGACTCTCGGATACTGAAATGTTGCACAACAAGAAATTTATGTTAACAATGTGGAGTACAAATCAATAAGAAAAAAGGCTTGACATACAAGATTGTGTTGTAGATCATCAATGTGTAGTGGGACATGTGTAGACATGTATTTGTATATGAGGCAAGTTACTGACATCTGCCCTCAGGTGCGAGTGTGACACCTTGAAACCAGGCAACCGTGGTATTGTAGTACTGCTTTGTTATAACACAATACATTTGAGGATTGTAGAAGTTGTATTCCTAACACCATTGTTATTTAAGAAAAAAAGTTGAACGATATTGTTTGAGAGGTAACATGGCTGCCACTTTCAGAAAAACCAAACACCTTTGCATGCAGTGTTCATACATGGCATGTCAGATCTACCTTACCTCTAGATGGCAGTACTTCTACAGCACTTGTCAGTCACATCTCACCACTGAGGGGAATGCATATACATGTATACTAATCCAACTACTTTCTCAATGGTTTAAATTATATAGGACCAGTGCAGGAATGTTTTTTGTTTTCCAAACCAAGTACTACAGGCTTAGTCTGCATCCATCAAATTTAGAAACTACCTTTTAAATGCCACCATGTCATATCCTATTAATTTATGACAATCACGGAAATTCTGTAATTCTCATATATTCATCTGTTTTATGTATTATGATGCAGGTGATCACACTGAAGACACATTGCATCATGCATCCCACTACTCGTTGTACACACCATTTCATAGATATAGACCCATACTAAGCTTTTACTACGCTGGCAATCAAGGTCTCAGTTTACCAAGATAAACACAGAACTGAAACTATTGTTGTGACATATTAATAAAAGCTATTGAATGGATTTTGGTTTTAAATGTATTCCTAGGAGGGTGGCATTTCTGATGACATCTGTGATCTTGAAGTATAATGTTTGGCGATTTGTGTACACTATCTTGATTATTGGTCGTGGTACAGGGTATTTTTTATCTGCACAACAGAAGCACCATTATTACACTATGAATATCCAACAATAATGAATTTTATGTCTTGTCGCAAATCTTGCAAGATATGCAAATAATGAAATATGCCTAGCAACAATGGTTGTCAAATGTGACCATGGTCAAGCTTTCACCGTGGCCATGTACAGTGATATCTAAGCTGAACCATAGCATTCTGGTACCACTAACTTCTGCTGTAAGATTATCAACTAGTGATTCTTGTAATGATAACCTAACTACTATCAGATACAAACGTGTTACCATGTATTTACTCAACACATTGTCACTATCAGATATAAACTTGTTACCATAGCATTTATTCAAATCCTAAAACGTATATTACAAGTGACTAATCATGAAATGAAAAAAAAAAGAACAAATTCACAAAATAGTCTGTTTTTTGTCTAGCATTCAGAAGGTGGCCAACTTTATAAGTGTGGTGCAATGAGTCCTTTCTGTGAACTGTGTTTAAGTATGATCAGTATTTGATGAATATCATTATCCACAGGTTTCTTTATACACAGTTCACTGCTTACAGTCGATCCCAAATGAACAACACACTGAAATGTTCTTGAAGTCAAGTCCCTCTCATAGTGACAGAACCACGCAATGATGTAGGTAGATTCCATCAAATTTCAGCTCCAAAACTTTCCCAATATAGTACGACTACAATACAGGCAAAACATCCGATTGTTGACATTTTAATGTGCATGTGCTTCCTGGTATTTCTTCATTCTTGCTTCTAATTCTGGTCTGAAATGACGAATCAATCCCTGGAAAAATACACAGAATGACAACATGAAAGTGTTGATCATTTGCCTAGTAAAGAAAAATTCACATTGTTGTGAACATACATGTACTAGCATTGAGCACAGTCACCTAGAAAAGGGTGACATGACCTCTTGTAAGTTCGGAATGCAGTCCTGATAACATCAAAACAGCCACCACAACTTACTTTTTTTCTTCCATTACTGGCAACTACACATGTTGCTTGTCACTGTGCCCTCTTGTGAGAGAGAGAACCCAGCAAAACCATGATAGGTAACTATCTACAATCTGATCACTCATTTGGAGGAACCAATACAGATGACCTGGGGCATACACCTGAATTCCCTTAGAATATACTTCATGAATGCATAACATTAACATATCAAGGTAGACATAATGGTATGTGATGTATTTAAGCTAATATTTCATTCCAACAAATTATTTTTCATTCAATACCACTAACAATACATTTCCTATATACCTATATAACAGCTTGGAGTATCTTACCTGTGCTGGCCAAGCTGCTCCATCCCCAAGTGCACAGATTGTGTGTCCTTCAATCTGTTTACTAAGTTCCCATAACATATCAATTTCATCTGCTTTGGCATTACCTTCCACTGTACCAATAAATAGAGAAGATATGTTCCTGTGAGTATTAGCTGTGATGCTATCTAGGTGTCTGTGCAATAGAAATCGATCCACTTGACAAATTGGCATTCTATTATCCATGTAAACTCAAGAACATTTCATTTTGTCATTCTAGTCTAGGAAAACACAGATTCAACAACTTCAACCTGTGTATATATCAAGCTATAGGATAGATGTGTGAATGTGAATCTAACTACAAGGCAAAACTTACCAAACCTCCACAAGATTTTGTTCATCCAGCCAACACCTTCTCTACATGGTGTACACTGTGGAGAAACAAAAAAAATAAAACAAAGTTAAGTCAGCATCAGAATGCTATGGTTGAGAAGGTGAGAAGCCTACCACTCGCATATCTCATCGTGTCAATAATACAACATTCACTAACAATCTTTGAATGTGCCAATGTCTCAATGCTGGGCTCAAAATTAACGTTTTTCTTTTGGCAGTTCCAGTGGACTTCCACTTTCCAAGATTGGTATCCCAAGGATGGTGACATTAGTCCCATATTCCTGAACTAAAAACAGAGTTCCCATATTGGAATTATGTTTGTTATTAAAAATACTTTCATGTTCCTAAATCTTCCATCCTTTCAATCTCCACATAATCAGTAGTAGCCTGAGTGGGCTACATCACATAATCAGTGGTAGCCTGAGTGGGCTACCAGCTGCAAATTATGGTAGCCCCATGACAAGAATTGGTAGTCTGTGGACATGGGACTGCTGTTAATTTTGAGTGCTGCAATGTATGCCAAAACTTACATACACTAAAGTTTGTAGTTTGTACTTTCATTTTTACATACCTGTCCACAACTTTCATGTTTGTAGAATTCCATAAGTCTGGCAATACACTTGACAACATCAGCTTGTTTGTTCATAACAATGACTGCAGCTGTGCCCAGTCCAGAATGAACATCAACTAATGCATCAAAGTCCATCATAACATCGTCGCAAACACTGAAAAATACAAAACAAGTCAATTGAGAGATTTTCAACACCTCCATGGCCCAGGGAAAGGTCTTCAACAGATATACAGAAATTTGTGCATAATGCAGTTATTAGCTTCAACAATTTGTAAGGCATCCCAGATATATGTTCCTGGATCAACACCAAAGATCAAAGATGAATATTGAGGTATGTTATACATACTTCACATGCACAGCAACTAGCCCAGATGTCCCTAAAAATCGCATGTATTACATATTGGGGAATGTTACAAAAAGCTACACCTGTTCAACAAGTATAGTTGATTTTCCAGTGTCAAGCTGCATGGCATGAGACAATGTCACTAATATGACTACTTTTAATTACCTTGTCTATACAGTGAAATTACATTTTTGTCATTATTTACATGACAAAAGATATTGCTGACCTCTATAACTGCGAGTTATTTTGAAGAAGAGAGGCCAACAACCATCACTGACAGACACAGTTTTTACACATAAGTCTAGAGTACTATCAGGGTGATGACCACCCAACCCCCACCAAGTGGTGTGTACACAACTCTCAACATGTACAAAACACATGACATCGTATGGGGAGGTACCTGGCGACAGGGTCACTGGGGGGATGTTCCAATATTACACAGTGGAAAGATTGCATATGACAGCTGTTACCTTTTTGGTATGAGTGGTACGGAGGAACCACCTGGTATGATAGCCAATAGATTGTCCCATCCACCAGTCACACCACCTGCATGTAGTTCTATCAACTCTTTTAGTGGTATTGACATCTCTTCCTCCACTGTACATGGGTTGTTGACATGGCCTGAAACATTGAACAACTTGGTTCCACGATTCCTTTCACGGCCAAATGAGGCAAACCAGTCACCTCCACGCCGACAAATAGCCTATGTGAGAGTAAGATAATGAATGTGAGTAAACGATGAAGGTCTATATGGTAACATCACACACCTGACTACATTTGTTGATTGGTAGGTATAATAGTCAAATACCAAATATTGTACCATACTTTTTCTTAGTGAAGATTTAGTTATATGCTTTGTACTAGTTAGTTTATCCATTTTCCCCTTTTTTATATCTTCTTCTCAATCTACAGTGTATAATCTATTCATGTATATATATGCTCTACTTGTAATAAGGGATTTTACATCACGTTGCAGATCTCGGGAGATATGCAAGTATACCTAGCAACAATAGTTGTCAAATATGTGATCTTGGTCAAGCTTTTGCTGTGGCCATGTGCAATGATGTTGAGAACAATAGTGTTATTTAGCATTTGACACTTTCAGCTTGACCACCCCTAGTGGTTGCTATGGATGCAATGGCTCATGCGGGATCTCGTGAGATCTGCAGCGAGGCAAAAAACGGCTTATTGACCTGCGATTACTTCATCATTGCTTTCAATCATCTTTATGATCCCATTAAATCTAGTTCAAACTCCTGGAAAAAAGCCCATTTGTATGTAAAATTAGTCAAAGACTTAACCTGTTTTTGTACTGTACTGTATTACTACTGAAGTATCAAACTGTAAATTGTAGACACTGACACCAAATCTACAGATTTCATAACTATCACATCCACTATATATGTAAGGTCCTTGTATCATGCCAATCATTTAATACAGATATGAAGACTTACTGGTGCTACTGCAACTGTTTCTACATTAGCTACTGTTGTAGGACAACCAAACACACCAATGTCAGCAGGGAATGGAGGCTTGAGTCTGGGTTTGCCTTGTTTGCCTTCTAGACTCTCTATCAATGCCTGCAATAGAAACACATGTTGAAATTCTTAGCAAATCACTGTGATGCATCACCATGCAGTGATTGTAGATCTAACTTTTAATAGCTGGAAATTAAAACTCATGACCTAAGGGTTTTGTTACTTCTTTTCTTTGATTGAAATTACATGTAACAGCAACCTTAGGTCATCTGTATTTTCCTCAGCTCAGAATGAAGAAAAATATTTGGGGAATGATATCTAATTCTTGTTACGTGAAACAGAAGTTAACAAATAACTATCCTTTGACTTTTTGGTCAACTCCACGACTTCCGCTCGAAGCGCTACATATGCATTTCTATAGGTGCATGTGAGAATAAGTTGCTCCCCTTGTTATATTACCCTCTAGCATGAGGTAAAAAGCCTTTGCTGGTACTGAAAATTGTGAGGTGAATCAACATTTGAATTAGGAAGGCTGTACGCAGTTGTCAAACTTGTTGTACAGCTCAAATCATAGCACTTTTTCAGCAGTAAACATCATGTTCCTATTCAATGATTATTTTAGTAACATATACATAGCAATACAAACACAATTGATACTTACAGTTTCTTCTCCACAGATGTAGGCACCAGCACCACGATGCATAAAGACATCAAAGTCATACCCAGAACCACATGCATCCTTACCAATCAAACCATTTTGATAGGCCTGCACAAAACATGAAAACATACTATAAATACACAATATTCTGGTTACTGAACTCAAGCCATTTCTCAGGTAAGTGCCACTAGAGGGCGCATCAGGTTGGTAAAGTGAGGGCTACAATTTTTGTCCTGGCCAATGGTTGGTTGAAGCAGTGAATGAAATGTGTGTGAAAGAAACTCTGTGTTCTTGAAAGAGTTTTACACTAGAGAGTAGGCATGTTTTGATAACTGGTAGTCACTAATAAAATAGTATTGTGGAAAAACCGAGAATGAGTGGTAATTTTGTGTCTGCTGTCTTTATGTTACAATACTCTACTATTCTAACCCTTATTTTCTGTCCCTAAATGGCTTGTGATAGCACTCCAAGTGGCCAAACCATGAAATCTGTTGTCTTTCCTATTATAACCGGAATATGGTGTGACAAAGTGTAATGCACATCTTCAGAAGTGTGAGGGCATATGGTAGCACCTTTGAGAGGCTAATCACAAAACATAAGCTTTACTAGACTTTACTGGACAAAGTACACTTCATCCTTTCAAGTATCTTTTTTTTTAAAATAGACCGATACTTGTAATTAGTAATTACATAATGCATAGTTGGGATTTTACAAATCTAATATGTAAATGGTGATCACAGAGACACTAGAATTTGCCAAGTTTGAATAATATTGAAAAGATTTGCAAGGCCAAAGCATGCCATGATACTGATAGTGTATACATCCTCCAAAACTGTAAATTTTGGATCACAAAGCCAGACATTAGTTTATGTGTTCGAGATACTCCGTCCGTGGTTCAAGCTAATACCTATCAATACTTACCTCATTGATTGCAACTTGCATGTTGGATGCCTCGTTATAGAACTCACCACGGATATAGATGTATGCTGAAAATAACACATAAACATAAAAATAACTCTTCATCCTTGTGTTTTTGAAGACATTTACCAGACTGATTATAACGTATACACCAGCGTACCCACTAAGCCAATTTGACAGGCCACTGATGCACACAATTTCTAGCGACACAACATCATTTCAATGAAGTAGAAGTATTTCAATAAACCCTGTTTTAAATTTTCTTCATTAGAAGGGTCTTTCTGATGAATGGTTTCACTATGTATTATACCCCCAAAGTTGTATAATGCATATTGTGAAATTTAACAACAATTACATGTACATGTAGGGCCGTCAATCGCCATATTTGATTCTGTCTTAAAACAAAAGTGACGTGTGCATACATGTAGGTCTAACATAGTATGTTTTGGATAAAGTCCGTGCTCCGTGGTTCACGGAAGAATTTTTGTCGGCCCGCCGAAATCTGCGTCAATTGGAAAGGCAATGGAAAAAAACTGGTCTTGTTGTCCATGAGCAAATATTTAAATCTGCACGAAATCTGTACACGGCAAAGTTGTGCGATGCACATTCATCCTATCATCGCAATCGTATTACTGCTGCTGATACTAAATCCCTGTTTCGTATAATTGACGACATCACGGGCAATAAGGGTGAACTTGCTTCAACTAGACCAGACGTGGACTCAAATGAATTACCAGACATCTTCGCCAAGTTCTTCATTTCTAAGATCGAAAAGATTCGCGAGGCGATGTCATTTGTTCCTCCAGTTAGCTCTTCTTTAAACGTTAGTTTCAGTTTGTTCTCTTTTGAGACAGTATCTATCGAATTTGTTGAGAAGCTCATACGGTCGTTACCTGCTAAATCCGCAAGTCAAGATCCGATACCAACAGTACTTGTAAAGCAATTGTTACATCAAATATCCCCAGCAATTACACATATCATCAATACTTCATTAATGTCAGGTGAATTTCCACAATCATGTAAATCTGCAATTGTACGCCCTTTGCTGAAAAAGCCTGGACTTGACAAAAATGTCTATAAAAACTATAGACCAGTTTCCAATTTACCTTTCATCTCAAAGTTGATTGAAAAATCAGTTTTAATTCAAATTAATTCGTATCTGTGCAGCAATAATTTGTATGCAAAAAGTCAGTCCGCCTACCGAGAGGGCCACAGCACCGAAACTGCACTCATTCGTGTCCAAAATGATGTGCTGCGAGCCCTCGATCGGCGGGAGGACGTTATTTTGATTCTACTTGACCTATCGGCTGCTTTCGACACCATCGACCATAACATTCTGATACACAGACTCCGCCATAGGTTTGGCATTCAAAGTACAGTATTAGACTGGATAACCTCATATTTACAGAACAGAACAATGAAAGTACGTATTGGTTCGGTGGTGTCGGAAGCACAGTCACTTGATTGTGGGGTCCCCCAGGGTTCTGTCCTTGGACCAGTATTATTTAGTCTTTATACAGCGCCCCTGGAGGACATCATCAGTAAACACTGTTTAGAAAGTATGTTCTATGCTGATGACTCCCAACTGTATGTCGTGTGCCCCGGTGGTTGCGTCCCAAGTGAACAAATTGAGGGATGTATTTACGAAATTCGTCAGTGGATGGCTAGCAACATGCTTGCACTTAATGATGGCAAGACAGAGGTAATAAAATTCTCCTCGAAGTTTGGAAATGGGGACGGGCCACGGGAGTGCGACATACAAGTTGGGAGTGCCATAGTTCATTCTTCTTCGATTGTTCGAGACCTTGGTGTCACACTTGATGCATCAATGACAATGACATCTCACATTACTATTATATGTAAGTCAGCGTCCTTTGCTCTTTGGAAAATAGGAAAAATCCGTAATCTTTTAGATCAACAGTCCACAGAAAAATTAGTGCATGCGTTCGTTACATCTCGACTTGACTACTGTAATTCTCTACTTTATGGCCTGCCAGATTATCAAATCCATAAGCTCCAGTCAATTCAGAATGCTGCTGCACGCCTAGTCATGAAAACACCCAGAACAGATCATATTACACCAGTACTTCATAATTTACATTGGCTGCCCATACAAAAACGGATAAAATTCAAAATTCTATGTTTAACATACAAGGTTTTAAGTAACATGTCCCCTGTTTATCTCAGAGAACTGTTAGAAATCCGTTCTTCTGGTCGTACCCTTCGTTCCTCTACCGAAGGTGCTCATACACTTCGCCAGCCAATTGCCAACACGGTTTTTTATGGAGACAGGGCCTTTTCGGTGTGTGCTCCGCGTCTCTGGAATCGGCTACCAGTCTCACTCCGTCTTAGTGTAAATATTGATGTTTTTAAATCAAATCTTAAGACACACCTTTTTATTGAATGAAAGTATTTTATTGATGGTTTTTTAATTCTTTTTACAAAGTTGTGTGAAGCGCTTTGAGATGTTTTGTTTTACATGTAAAGCGTTTTTAAAGAAATAAATATTATTATTATTATTATTATGTTATCTTTATGCCAGGTTTGGTTGAAATTAATTGGTGCAGGCCAGAGTCTGGCAGAGATAATATGAGGGTGAATGCGTGCAAGCACGCATGCATGTAACTCAATGCATAAGTCCCCTCCCAGCAGTGCCCATTGGGTACTAAGAACTGTAAATACTGTAAACTGATCAATTTATACACCTACCAGCTCTAGCACCCATAGCTCTACCAGCCACTAGACATCCTTCTACCAGTTTGTGAGGGTCATGTCGCATAATTTCTCTGTCTTTACAAGTACCTGGCTCTCCTTCATCAGCATTTACAACAAGATAACGTGGCCTGTTAATGATAGAAACATTTCAGTTCCCACATCATTGGATTTGCAAAGCAACAATGTCAAAACTTGGTACAACTGCAAACACTGGACCAACTGATCATGCATTTGATTAGAATAATGTAGTTTAAGTCATAGTTACCAGATTTGCATATGTTAATGAGATTTCCCTTTCAATAGTCATATGATACATTGACTCAGCAGTGGTTTTAGGGCAACTAGTGTGATTTTTTCCCAGCAAAGTAAAATTACTGATTAATTTGAGCATTCAAGTCAACAGCTGTCCCTTTGCGCACACAGTTTTGAACTAGTTGTGATCTCTGTGTACTGAAAGCCGTCATTATTGTTTGAAAGTCAGAACGAGGCTGTTACAATGGCTTGTGTCATCAGTCTGTAGTCTCCTATCAGACTCATGGGCCAAAAAATCAGCCTCACATGTGTTCCCCATAACAAATCATGTAATATCGTTATCCAAGATCAATTAGGGTTTAGATGACTCTTGATATCTGGTGTATATGGTACTACTATATTTACCTAGGTGGGGTGCACAAATTATGTAACCAAAGGAACGGAAATCTGGATGTTGCTACTTCATTACTATTACACATACAAAATCTGTATAAATGCTTAATTCAATAACCCACATGTCAATCATCAACACTAGCAGACACTAGAGGGCGCCATACCTGCCATCAGATGGTTTATTCATGAATCCCCACTTCATACCGGTAGGGAAACCAGCACCACCACGACCTCTCAGTCCAGACTTTGTGATCTCTTTCAGTATCCATTCAGGTCCTTTCAGTAAGATTTCTTTGGTTTTGTAATAATCACCCTGTCAGATAAATCGCATCACATCATATATCAGATTACACTTCAGTTTATCAATAAATTTGCATCTACATCAGGTTTCTATATTTTTCAGTGAGAAACAATATGTATAAAATAAACTGCCACGCACATAAAAATATTTGTGACCAGAATTTACATTGATTATTCAGTGCACACACTACAAATAAGAAATGCAACAAATCCACAACAGGGGAAAGCAAATGTATGAACTGGTATAAAATATATAGTCCTTAAAATAATAAAAGTACAAAAATGAAGCAATGTGACAATTCGTTTGAATTCATAAGTTCTTACCCTCTTGAGGGCGCCCTGTAGTTTGTAGTCATGTCTTCCATACAGGTTGGTAAAGATTCTGTCTTCATCACTTAGTGGTCCATATTTGGTCTGTAAAATAGAAAATTGACCTTACTTTAAACTTGGTAATCCTCTCTCTACCAGGTAGAGTATACAGGTTATTTTATCACAAGCAGGAAATGTTACCTCGTCTAAATATTTCATCGAGACTTGAATGACTTCTTCAGTGGACTCAATGTTATCGCCAGGTGTTGGTGCATGCTACTGCTATGATGGAGCTATACTAACAAATATGGGTCAATGTGTGTGGAAAGATATGTATCACAATTTTCTTGCTTTACCTTTGCACTACAATTTCAACAGTCAATGTCATTGTCACTGACCCTGAACACCAAAACTACCTGATGTGATCATGTCTTTGTGAGATGCAAGGGTATACAGCTTTTGGGTCGTCCTAGTGGGCTACCAATTTCAGAAACTGGTAGTCTAAGGATGGTGACCAATAGCCTTATATTCCTGAACTGAAAACAGACTTCATCTATTGGAAATATGTATGTTTATTAAAGTACTTTATGTCTGTAAACCTTCCATTCAGCATTCTTTAGGTCATCACATAATGAGTGGTACCCTCAGTGGGCTACCAGCTGCAAATTATGGTAGCCCCACGACAAGAATTTGTAGTCTACACACAGGACTACTGTTAATTTTGAGCCCTAGGGTATAACACAAGTCTCTGGATTTGAGGGGATAATTGATTATAATACTGACCTTTTCTGTGGACTGGTGTCTGACAAATACAGTCACACAGCCTGTACTGCTGTTAGCACACCTCACTGCAAAATTAACAAATAGATTTCTTGAAATGAGCAGCTAGAACAGATAATATATATATATCAACATATATGGTACATGTATTATTCGTTATTATTACATAACGGTTATATTTTCTAACATATATTGCATTGAGGTAGATGGACTCCTAGTATTGCGATACCTCTTAGAAGTAAATTGTTTGACTTCATGGTGCCTAACTGGTCTATGACATGCTTTCTAGTCAATTGGACCTAATTTGGACCCACGTCAAATAGACCCTGGCTCAATATAACTTTATGCAAGCAACTTGATCAACTTTAACTTTTTGATCTTATACTTGGTTGACAAAGTCACGGAAAATCAGTTGAAACTGACTGGATTTAATGCATATAATATATATATTGCAAATCCGGCTGTAGTTGATTACCATACTTAGATGCTGATCAACATTAATCATTACAACACTGACTCGCCAGTGTATTGCATTGCATGCGAGGTCGCACTTTGCCTTGTCAATACTGCGATCTGACTAATAATTGCCCCGATATTTGTTAGTAATAACAAAACATGAAAAACATGTTGCTTATAACAGGGCGATGGTTGTCGAGCTGTGTTGAGACAGTTTTTGGTGGCGGGTCCAATTGATGCGGGCTCCCAATGTCCAGTTTCCATCCAGCTTCTTGGATGTGAGACTACACTATCATTTTGTCCAGCTGTCATGGATAGTGTTAGTATTGTCATGAATCCAGCAATGTTAACGTCACAGCTAAAGCCAGACACATGAAACATATATGTATGTATTCTTGCAATGTGGCAGTGGATATAAAGTTTTTACTACAACTTTCACTAAATTGCAAACGGTTCCACTGTTTTTTTGAACTGGTAGATACACTTTAGTTTGTGCATGGAAGTATCACACAGTAGGTGATACTTCCTTTGTGTACCAGTTATATTATATTAATTGCGTACACAGAAGGTATCGTGTTCACATGCAGTTGACTGTTGGTCGTCGTGACTGTAAAAAAGACAGCTAGTTCAATATAGATGGAAGATTTCATGTTACGTGTATGATGTTATGTTATTTTTTGAAGACGTGTCCACAGATTGAATACAAAATATGATGGCCGGGGAACTGGAACGAGCAGTGCAGATATAAATTCGTGTCTGACTTTCCAAAGCTCACATCCTAACTCAGGTACCAGTCTTACCAATACCTGCTCATTTTACTAGTTTATATTTTATACTGTCAAGTCTAAACTTTTGCGTAATAGCTGGATGTTCAAAGCTACGAGGAGGTTATGAAACTTGAAAGTTCACGATCGATGGTCAACAAAGTGTCACAGATGTAGTATGCTAACTTTTCAATCCTGGTTTCCAAATCGCTTGCAACATACGTTTTTTGAATGCATTTATATTCTGAAGAAAGCATCTCACTTCACTGTGACCTCAAACTAACCGTTACTTACCTAAATTTCCACGAATAACGCTGGAAACCCTCGCAACACTCGCCATTTTGGATGGCTTTCTGCAAATTACACAACGGCAGCACTGCGCATGCCCATGCCGATCGTTTCCCATTATGCTGTGCGCGATAACCTGCTTCTTTTTTCTTCCTGTCGAGATCTAACACCCCCCCCCCCCCCCCCGGTCACTGTGACCCATCCACCCATCCACCCCGCTCCCCACACACTTTGGGGAACGAAAAGAAATTACGATTACGATAGGGGGGGGGGGGTCGTTTTTCGAAAGAAGTAAATTGTCGCCGGCCAAAAGCGGAAATATTTGCTGACCAACTCGAAACAGAAAAAATTGCTTCGAGGGTGTGAAAAATGATCTTGCTGAAAGTTAGACTGTAAGATACGTCATGCCGAGAGGGGGGGGGGGGAGAAATTATTTTGTTAAAAACACATTTCGCAGCCCCTTCGGCAAATTTGTTAATTTACTCGATCGGTAAACGTCCCCTCCTGAGGTTTAATTTGGTTCAAATCATGGGCAAAATACCCCCCCCCCCCGCCTTTCAGACTTTCAGAATTTTCATTGCCCCACTTTGAACCCACATTTCCCTCCAGTCCCCTCCCCCTGCCGTAAATTCTGACTCCAGCCCTAGCTGAAAGAGCATGCAGACTATCTACTAGTGTAAAATTCCCCAGGTACATATGTACATATACTCTCTCACCTAAAACATTTGCAAAGGTTTACACTGAGAAAAAGCGAAGCATGTGCTGACAGAGAGAGAGAGAGAGAGAGAGAGAGAGAGAGAGAGAGAGAGAGAGAGAGAGAGAGAGAGAGAGAGAGAGAGAGAGAGAAATTATTTTGTTAAAAACACATTTCGCAGCCCCCTTCGCGTTCTCAAAAAATTTAATGCCCCCCCCCCATCGAAATGAACCCAAGAATTTTCGTAGCCCCCACCCCCGCTCCACTTCAGAGTTGTACAGTATTATATGGTGCAGTATAACAGTGGAAATCAACTTTAGCGTCCATAATAACAATGAGAGATTTCTTTACAAATTTATGTGGGCTCTGCGAAAAGGGTCTCACAGGGTAAAAACCTGCTGACTAAGTATCTCAAAGTATATTAAAATACATTCGCATGGCCGTCACCCAACTCATCACTGCATATATGTTTTAGAAGGTATTGATAGCCCCCTCCCCCTGCCGTAAATTCTGACTCCAGCCCTAGCTGAAAGAGCATGCAGACTATATCTACAAGTGTAAAATTCCCCAGAGGTACATATGTACATATACTCTCTCACCTAAAACTTTTGCAAAGGTTTACACTGAGACAAAGCGAAACATGTGCTGAGAGAGGGGGGAGGAGGAGAAATTATTTTGTTAAAAACACATTTCGCAGCCCCCTTCGGCAAATTTGTTAATTTACTCGATCGGTAAACGTCCCCTCCTGAAGTTTAATTTGGTTCAAATCATGGGCAAAATATCCCCCCCCCTTTCAGACTATCAGAATTTTCATGGCCCCACTTTGAACCCTCATTTTTTTTCATGCCTCCCACATTTCTCCCCAGCCCCCTCCTGCCGTAAATTCTGACTCCAGCCCTAGCTGAAAGAGCATGCAGACTATCTACAAGTTAGTGTAAAATTCCCCAGAGGTACATGTACATGTACTCTCACCTATTAACGTTTGCAAAGGTTTACACTGAGACAAAGCGAACCATGTACTGAGAGAGAGGGTCACTGTACTTAATTATCTCCGAATCAGTAGAAAATGCCGTTTAACTGTCGCTATGGGTGTGGTCTTGGTTGCTAAGAATACGGTTTGTCCTCATTTTTTTTACATGATACTTATACATGTACTTTAGCAGTTTAGCTTCCCTCATTTTGAATAATTAGATATAGTTATTACTAGATTGGTATTAAATCGAGAGCGGGCTGGGAGACGTGCTTATATGCCATGCTGAAGGTTTTCAATTCAAGTCATTTCTGTAGATAATTGAAGTGGTCATAATTACCGCATCTCAGTGATTTCCTGCTGATTAGTCGGAACTGGGAATGTTTTCCTTTTATAAGCTTGTACTTTTACTATTGGTCTGTTTTTGACTGGAAATCCCTAATAATGGTTCTATCTTAGGCTTGTCATATTGTTTTTTTATTTTTATTTAGTACTCATAATATATACACATATACAAAGAACAAATATAAAATGGTCATGAATTAATTAATCTATACTACAAAGAAAAACTACTCACTAATAATAGAACGTAGATTAAAATAGATATAAAAAAGAAGAAAATAAGAGAGTACATCTCAAACATAAAGTTGTATGTATTCAAAATTTGAGGTGGATTTGATGTGACGTGTTGAAAAACTCTGTTTAATAATAATATAGATGCACAGAGGATCGACTCGACTGTGGTCCGGTGTATGTGTTCAATTTGGGCCACACACTCCAGTATATTGGGAATCCCCCCCCCCCCCCCCCTGATTTGACTCGGAACTGCACGATAGTTAGCAATAAAACAGTATGATCATGACGTGGATGGCATACACATATCACGCATATGGGATGCGTCTCCAGCTCACGGCCGGGTCCCCAATGCATGTCCAGGATCGTTATCCCGGCCCGAGGTCACCGAAGTTTGAAATCTCGTGTTGCACGAGATTACGTTTGGCGCGACGAGGGCGCTACATTAGCATATCCTATCATACTGCGTCTGTGCGTCTGTCGGATTTTTCCAGTTTGTAATCGGTTTTATCAAATTTCATGAAGTACAGCTAAAATATGCCACTATGTATCAACAGCCTATGCAATCTATTCCCATAGGTAAGTCACTGTATATATTTCGACCCTTGAATTTGGTTAGATTCGCCTAAAATGTTGAAATAACGTAGCGCTTTTCAGCGAGTCTTGTGGTCAAGCCAAAACACGATCAAATTTTTGTAAAGGACAGTCTCGATTACGAGTTGATTTTCGTACACTACCTTTTGTGAACTGTGCCTGCTCAACAATACATTTATTTCAGTTTAATGTAGAAATGCTATGTGTAAGTATTATTACCATATCGGTACTCTGACCGTGGTATGTGTTATGTACCGGGTTTCACTAATTTTAGTCATGGTCCGTTAACAATCCACAAGCGCTACTCTACTCTACACACTCGCCGTTACTCGTTAGCCTTTGTCATTATTTTCGACCGTCGGTGTGTGCCGATAGCGATTGTTCGATTCAGTGGCCAAATTTGAAAGTAAAACTTTGTCTATTCCACTAAAGCTATTCACGTCGACTAAATTTCACCTGCTCTGCGGACAGGAATATTTCTTTTTTACCGAATAATTCTTGGCCAGTTTGGTGTCAGTTTATTATTAGTTGGATGACGATTTGAAATTGTACGTATGTAAGGAGCTAGATCGAGACGAAGTAAAACAAATTTAACCACACTGCTCTAGTTTTTGCCTCCACATAGTTTTAAATTTCATATTTTGAAATGTATTATCGAAAAAAAACATTTGGATGTACGTATTAAGTCGTTGTAAACATGTTGACTTGTGGTTGTTGGTAAGGTCACATATGTGAAACCAGTCATCACGCATTCACAATCACAGGAATTACGGTGCTATTTATATAAAAGTATGGTAAGTGACTCATTCGTATATGAACATTTTAAATGTAAAGTGACTCATTTTCGAGTTCATTGACAACTGTTTAAAAGAGGATTATTGAAAATGAGAGAGAAAACATACAATTTTATATTTCATCTTCCTTGAATATTACCCTTTATGACCTTCTTGCAGGGTCATTTGAAGATCTCAATCACAAACTTTTCACTGTAGTACAGAATTTATTTTAGCAGTATTTAAGATATGTCCTTTGACGATGATCACCTGTGCATGACTCTCAAAAATTAATATTTGAAAGAGAAACGCTGTCTTCTGCATTTTATTAGGACAGTTACATTTAAGTTTATGTTGCACAATGTGGCATACTCAGATTATTTGTATGAATGTTTGTGTTCACTGTGGCAGTACTTTCATGTATGAGCCACATATGGTAGCTAGTGAAAGTGCAGCAGAAAACACTGCAAACACGAGTGCAAAAAAAACCATTAGTACCCACACTGGCACTCATGTGGCATGGGTTTCTATTATTGTTACATATGTTAAGTTTATCCGAAACAACAAATTTCCGTAAAAATGACACTATGTGATCACACACTTTCATGAATAACAAATTTGCATGTCGGTACGCAACAATGTTTTCATTATTGCACTGGAGCACAATACCACTAGTAATATGTCAGTGTTTTTGCTAAGGTTTGGGAACCCCGGTAACAGAAAGGGGGAAAGAGGTAAAACTGGTAGTGCTTCCCATGCAATGTATCATAGTTTAGGTGGGGAACCCCGGTAAAATGATGTGGGAACACCGGTAGATTTTACCTACTTACCGCCCTTAAATAAAACACTGTATGTGCATGCACCTGTGCATGCAATCTCTGGTACATATTTAATAATACTCTAAGCGCTGTGTTTACCAGGAAAGTCAATGTTTTCAAATACTAGTAAACATACACATAGTCAACTGTAGATGATATTAGTCTAAAGCTTCTACCCAGGCCTTCTTGAGTCATATAACATGTATTCATTTGAATACCTTATAGGGCAGTGGTCCCACCGGAATATAGATTAAATCTATAAAACTTTCACTTCATGGCAAAAATATTTTGTGCCAAATAATGTAGAGTTGTTAGAAATAGAAAATATAGTACTTTTTCTTTGCTTATTATGTAACACAAGGCAGTGTAGAGGTGACGTAGATGATAGCTGGAGGGCACATCCTCAGTACATGTACATACATAATATATATATACTGTATGTACATGTATTTGTAAACGTCCATATACACACAAACAATAGTCATGTACATACAGCATACACACAATTATACATACATACATACATTCAGACAGAGAGACATACACACAATTATACATACATACGTACATACAGACAGACAGACATACACACACACAATTATACATATACATAAATGCACACAATTATACACACACACATGATACATGTAGCAGTGATGTTCATACTACACATGGTAGCAGTGACAATTAAAAGTCAAATAATCTGAACCATTGCTGTACAGAAGTTTCTAAATTTCAGCAATGGATGACAGTTTGTCTAGATATATATATGTGTTGTTTCGTCATCTTCCTATCATTGGTGTTATCATTTCTACTTATCTACCTAAAGAGACCAGCACATGTAAAAAATCTGGTTGGATTCCATGAAATATAATGAATTCTGTGTATTATACTACAAAAGAAGAAGACTCCAAGACACTTAGGGCCACACTAATGGCAGTTAAACGTTGATGAGACTAAGAGTAGGAGTCACACTTTTATTACCCCATTTTGGGGTAGGGAGTACAATCTCTCCCCTTATCATCTGCTTCTATGCTATGATTTCTTCAATATTAGATATTCATTCACATTACAATATATCTTTGTTATGCGAATTTCATACGGGGGTCACTAGGGTCATGGTAAACTGAGGACACATTATTTGTGAACTGTGTAACAACATTGATGATGAGGAGTGTTGGTGTGGTTGAAATCACATAAATACTGTTTGGACTGTTCCTTTCATTTAAGTTTTGTGAGAACAACCTGCGTAGAAAGCTGAAAGTTGAGAAAACATGGATTGGTAGGTCATTTGAAATTGCCTCATTCCATACTAATGTACGTTTTGTAAAATCATAATTTTCACATGTCAAGTTGCACCTTCCAGATTTAATTAATTTTAGTCAGCGTTGCAGCACAAAAATCTTCAAATTATTTTTGTCGAATCCCGGACATAGGACGCAAAAATCTTGGTTGAGATTATGTTCATATATATCTATTTGATTTGATGCTACATGTACTTTCATGGATTTTACTGTCTATGAACTGCTGTGACCTTGATATGCAAATTAAGACATTTTGCAAATGTCACTTGAGTAAATGTACATGTGTGCGTGTGTGTGTAGCCTCAAGGTTAATGTCAAGGATTCTGCTGTACAGAAAATATAATGTGGGCTCTTCTTAGTCAGGTAAATTTGACCTTCCCAGCTTGTGAAATTTGAAACCACAAACTCTAATAAAATAGATCATGTAGTATGTCATCATTATCCGTTTAAATAGATCTTCAATTAATTTGATATTACTGAGCATAAAATATTCAGCATCTTGCTCAAATTAAAAAAAAAAGAAGAAAATCTGGACAAGAGGAAAGATATTTCATAATCAGTACAATTAAGATAAATAATTCGAAGACAGTTGTCTGTGGCTGCTACTGACAGACATATGCAATTACAATAATGTACATGGGAAATGCATGGATATGGTTTCTTTGATCAGATGTAATCTGCATATTGGGTTATTGCACTGTTCTCTGAAAATAATGATGCATTCATAGGGAATTAACATAATAAGAGAATGCATTGTTATGTTGATTAAGGAATAATATGACTAACATCACCCCTCAATTTGGATAAGAGCCCACCACCCCACCCCCCCCCCCCCACCACCACCACCACCACCACCACCACACACACACATGTATGTATAGGTTATTCATATTACGTATATTAGTATTACATGTGTACCAATGATTACTTCCACTGGTACACATGGATGCATACTACTGTGTATTTGCATTTCAGTGAATTACTGAAAACATGATTGCATACTTTTATGCAAATGAGAGTGTGTTTGTTCTTGGTACATGTACATGAGTTTGATTTTTACACCATTTTGGTGTTTCAAATAACAGGTAATAAATAATAACAGAACCCCATGATGCTTGAGTGCCAGTGTGGGCACTATGGGTATTTGCCTTCAATCTTGAGGTGTTTTTGCTGAATTTCAATTTGCTGTGGTCGTGAAAGTATGACCACAGAGAACACCACAAGCACACATGCAAATACAGTGAGTAAAGCACACTTGCACTCATGTCTCATGGGGTTGTTATATATTACACACACTTTTAGTCTTGATGTGTTAACTTGTATTGTGGCAGAAAGTTCAAGTAAACGAGGCATATAACAGTATGTACATATTAATGGTGTATGTATAAACTCCCAACAGAATTCCCCTCTTTGCATATTAGTTATACACTGTATCTGCAAAGCAGTTCAAATTGAGAACTGTTAGTGGTGCTGTGAGAGCCATTTCATGAAAACAAAGGTACTAAAACTTCCAGTACAATGGTTTCTTTTGGCATGCAAATATCACACAACAGAGTATTATCTTCAAGAACACTGCATTGTATTGTTCATGTATACCATGTGCTACATGTGCATGCATGCAATGGTGTCTACACTCTAATATTAAAGTCAGTGAATTGGTAATTGTAACTCCAATTATACTCTTTTCAATAGTTTTGTCTTGTTACTGTGGAACAAAGGTTGTGTTAGCACTTTAGTGGAAGATTTTCATTGACCAAACAAAGTGATTGACTTTGAACCTTTATGCTGACTTCCTGGTATCACAGTTTCTCAAACCACTTGAAACTTCCACTAATTCCAAACTCGGGATATACTTTGAACTGTGATTCCAAAGCATTTTTTGGGGTGTGCATGTAGCCATAATGCTGCGCAGAACATATCTGTATGTTCAAAACTTCATATTTTTGAAATAAGAAGCAAATTTCATCTTGTCTGTGACAGTACTGTGTACATTCAGTGAACAAAATGTACAATGGGTTCATGAATTGTGGCTGTTGTCATATAAATTGCATTTTCAAAATGGAACGTATGGAGTGCCTTGAGATCAAAACAAATACATGAACACACATTACTTGTACAATTCACCTCCAAGTACCACTTTCATGTGAAGTTTTCAAGTAGATGAATCTGAAATAACTGTCTTAACACATGAAATATAACCAAACTAAATCGATGCATACAATTAAGACTTTAAGTCTTTGATATTACAAGTACCGGTACATGTGTACAAACACTCAAATGCTTTTTAGTAATAAATGGAGGTAGTGTTTCACTTCAAAGATGATAACCGTACGTTTGCCAACAGTAAGCCCCATTTGTCCCGTGTTTATGACGCGTCCCCAGTGATGCATACATCCAAAAAAGGCGTCCCAAGTGTCAAATAGTGCGTCAAATACGCACAAATAACGCGTTAACGCGACCTCTGCATTTCCTTCAATATGTCACTGGTTATGGGGGACTAATTTTCATAAAATCAAAATTGTTACTTCTGATTACTTTTACTCGACGTTGTGTCGTTTCGTGTACAAGATAGAGAGAGAAATAGACACTCACAGAGATAGGGAGGGGAGAGGGGTTAGATGAATGGACAGATGGATAGATAACTGAAGAATAGATAAAGATAGATAGATAGATAGATAGATAGATAGATAGATAGATAACTGAGTAGGTAGGATACAAGTAGATTTAGGTTACTATCATTCGGTTTATAGAATCCTCAGTATAATTTTCAAGTACCATGACTACCTACAATGTTTACTTTTTAATATTGAATGATGAACTGATGATATTAATGTACACTGTCACAGTTTTCATGACTTTATATTTGGTTATTGGAGACTGTTTTCTGATTGCCGGCCCTATTTCAATAATGGCAAAATGAGATGAAGCCACAAAAGTGCAGACACTTAATAGTAAATGCATGTAGTTACAGACAGTAATTGCATGTACACAACAGCAGAGTCAGAGAGAACGGAAAATAAAAGTCTACCATGATAAGAGAGAAATAGACAGTAAGAGATTGGTAGGTAGGTAGGTAGGTAGGTAGGTAGGTAGAGATATTGAACTTGCAAAGCAATTATGTATCACTGTAAGTTCAATGTAAAGGTCAAGAGCAGGATTAAAATGTGGGTGTGAAAAAACAATTGTTTGGCAAAGCCATTGAAACAGTAGTCTGGATGCCAATGTCAGAAAAGATAGATAAATAACTATCTAGATATAGAGATACATGTAGTAAGAAATAGGTAGGTACATAGTTGTAGATGGGTATCTACATTTTATCTATCAGTATCTATCTACATGTATCATAGTATCGAACTATCTATCAATCTATCTATCTATCTGAATCTGTCTATATCTATCGAACTATCTATCTATCTATCTCAATCTGTCTATATCTATCTCAATCTATATCTCTATCTCAATTTATCTATAGCTATCAATCTGTCTCAATCTATCTATGTATCTACTATATCTATCTATATATCTATATATCTACTATAAAGTCTGCCAATTTATGAATTCTATGCATCTTGCTTTTATAGTGTTTTATTTAAAATAAAGTAATTAAAAACAACGTGATTTGAGAATGTAGTACCCATGTATAGATAAGCTAGCAATTTGATTCATTGATAATATATCATGTATACATTTCCCACTCACTCATAGAATGTAGGTTTAGATCCCATACTGTAATGGATGTACATGTATATCTTTAATTTGCTTTTAAGAATATAGCAGTGCATATGTTGTATGGTTTTCACGACCTTAGGCCATGTTTGTATATATGTACATTATATATATAGCATACAGTGCGTGTATTCAGTCACAATCCCCATCTGGTATAGCATGGTAAAGCTTTGACGGTGGCATCCTGACTACTGATTCAATAGGTTTGCCAAACAATTGTTTTTTCAATTCTGATCTGACATTGACCTTTACAGTGAAGTGATGATACATGCCAAATGCAAGTTCAATATACATTGTATGTACATGAGCATGTATGGTACTAATACTGCAAGTCAAATATAAGAAAATTTGGCGACATTTTTTTTTGCCAGTTATAGCTAGACAGATGTTGAAGATAAGATTTGCTGATATTGAGTAGTAGACATCATCGGTACATGTATCATGTTCTAAAGATGTAAAAGATACCACACACTGCAAAGAAATTACAGAATATCATTCAAAGCGTTGTCAAAAAATATACCCTGATTTAACCGAAGCTTTGAATTCTGTCAGTGTAATTGTCAAATTATGTACAAATCTGCAAAATTAATGGCAAAAAATTCTGTATGTTCATGTCTGCTTCAATTTTTATTAGCACAACTGAACTTGTTCAGTAGTGCTATAGGGATCGCCCGGCGTCTGTCTGTCTGTGTGTGTGTGTGTGTGGATGTGTGTGTGTGTGTGTGTGTGTGTGTGTAAACAACTTAAAGTCAAAAACCGCTGAACCGATTGCCACGATATTTGGTGGGTCCATTACTTTGGGTGTCTAGTTGGGAAATTGTTCAAATCAAAATGATCGCATCACAGGTGTGTGATTTGGGTCCAAAAATGTGATTTTTGGTCAAAAAACTTAAACTCAGAAACTACTGGGCAGATTGGTGCGAAATTTGGTGGGAACATTCTTAAGGGGTGTGTAAAGTAAGATTTGTTCATGACGGGATGATTCCATCAGTGATATGCAAATTAGGGCTAAAAATGTGTCTTTTTGGTTAAAAATCTATAATTCTAAAACTACTGAGCAGATTGGGCTGAAATTTAATGGGAATGTATCTAGGGATGTATGGACGAAGAAATATTAAGCATACCATGATTCCATGAGTGATATGCAAATTAGGTGTAAAAATGTTCATTTTTGGTCAAAAACTTATATCTCAAAAAGTACTTGGTCAATTAGTCTGAAACTTGGCAAGATGTTTCTGAAACTGTTATTCTGCAGATTTTCTTAAAAACATTTTGACAAAATTGGCCCTAGCAACCATGACCACACCCTTTAGCAACAACCAAATGACAGTATATTTTGGTCAAATAACAACATCATCTGGTAAGCAAGTGAGTAAACATTCAAAAAATGTATGCAAATACCCTAGCAACCATGACCACGCCCATAGCAACAGCCAAACGGTGGTGTATTTCACAAAGATAACAATAGGGTTTAATAGATAATTGAATAAACATCCAAAAAATGTATGTAAATTTGCATAGCAACAAGACCACGCCCATAACAACAGCCAAATAATCACGTATATTGCAAAGATAACAACAGGAATAGAAAGACAGATGAATAAACATTCAAAAAATGTATGCAAATACCCTAGTAACCATGACCACGCCCATAGCAACAGCCAAACGGTGGTGTATTTCACAAAGATAACAACAGGGTTTAATAGACAATTGAATAAACATTCAAAAAATGTATGTAAATTTTCCTAGCAACAAGACCACGCCCATAGCAACAGCCAAATGATCACGTATATTGCAAAGACAATATCAGGAATTCATACACAAGTGAACAAAAACATACACAAATGTATGCAAATATATCTAACAACATGACCACGCCCATAGCAACAGCCAAATGATAGCATTTATCGTAAAGATAGCAACATGGTTGGATAGGCATCTGGATAGTTATTCAGCAAATAAACACCTATTGTTAGCATAGACTAGCATATGGATAAACATTTTTAAAAACTACAGTTGTGCTACAACGCCATTGGCGTTTTTTTTTTCTACCCAATCAATTAAGGGTCTCATTTCCCAAATGCTCTCTCTTATGTTTTTTGTATTCGGAAATTAATGAATTGTCATAGTAAACTGACCTTCACCCAAAATACAGTGTCACAGTATATTTATTTTTTCAAGTTAGAACAAAATTATTGAACTTATGTGACATGCCATATCATACTATACTTGTTTATTTTTAAATTTTACATAAATTGAATGATTGTATCTAATTTGATTATACAAGAAGTATGCCAGAAACATTTTACACATCTGATGGCAAAGTTTGTCTCATACTTTAAAACCTGGAAAATTTTGCTAAAGACTTATTTTGTTGGAAAAGAAAACACTGACACAAAATAAGTAGTGACTAAAAATATCCCCAGTGTCTTGAACACAATGTACCAGTCTGGTTAATTAGTTAAAATTAGTCTTTGAGAATTAGCTAAAGGCTGTAAAATTGCAAATGTTTTTTAGGGGCGAAAATATCTAGGTTTACTATACCGCCTGAAATATACATTGGAATCACAGATACAATGTAATGAGATCTATCTGTTGTCATGGAAACAAAAATTCTGGATAGATGAGGATAATCCCTACATGATTGTATTGTATGTATGAATGGCACAACATAAGCCGTGTCTGGGAAGAAAACATACGGTTGCAGTGTCTGGGAAGAAGGCATATGGTCTCCCAACCACCACACAATACATGTACAATATGTGAATAGTTGCAAAGTAGGGAGAACGATGGAGATTACAGGTGGTGTTAATGAAGAGAAGTCACTTCAGTTATTTTACACATCAACAAAATCGTCCTTGCTATGTTAGATGGTTGTCTCTTATTTAGTCATTGGATCTACATGTATGCCTACAATGGATGTTATCAAGGCTTTGTACTAACTCAGTTATAGCTAACAACATACATGTATTTTTGTGCCAAACCGGCATCTGTGTCATTGTGAACCCATGTTAATATCACCACCAGCATTTCTGCTAAGGTTTCAGAACCCTGGTAACAAGAAAGAGATGGTGGGGGTCTGTTAGATTTACTCAGTGTAATAATACATTTAGTTAAAAATCTTGAAAACTGAGGTAGATGATACATTTTGCGATTTTTCTGGTTTTCAATCAGTTCTCAAAGACTAATTTCACAAATTATTAGACTGGTGCATTGTGTTCATGTACAAGAAGGCGGTTTAGTCTCTACTTATTTTTAAAAATTGTATTTTTGTTTTCCAGCAAAATAAGCAAAAGTAAGTTGAGTGAAAATTTCCATGTTTACAGAAATATAGGTTGCATACATTATGCTTGTACATACATGTACATGCAAAAGATATTCTAACAAACAAATACACTAAAGGTTATTGCCCCCTAGTCGTCTGAACTTAATGGCTGCATTTAATCATTACATTTTTTATATATGATCATATGTGTCTTGTGTATCATTTATATATATTGACAATTTTAAGACTGATATGATAGGAAAACAGTATTTTTTGTTGAGGGCGGTAAGTAGGTAAAATCTACCTCAGTTACCCCAGCATTTTACCAGGGTTCCTCATCAATATTGTGATATAATGTACATGTAAGGGAAACTATGCCAGTTGTACCGGATTTACAAATGTACCTCTTTCCGTTTCCAGGGTTCCAAACCCTTAGCAAAGACACTCGGAAAATTGGATATAAGTATTTGCTAGAATATTTGAAAAATGGATATGCATATCATATTGTCATTAAAGAGCAAAGGAAGATACAAATCTAGGCATAAATTTTTTCTTAATAAGATGTGCTCATCTTGAGGCTATCCATGGCTTTTGAATCTCAAGAGATCTCTTGTGAGAAGAGATTCGAAGCTACATTTGTACGCATAGCCTCTAGACTAGAGATGTTCCCAAACTACATTTTTAATGTCACTCTATTTACTGTGGTTTTACTTGTAATTTAAACTAAATATTTCCGACTTATTATATTCATTTGGGTGTACTACATTTGTGTGTTAAATACTTGGGGGAATTACTGCAGTCTCATTTTTTAAAAAGGGATTGTCATGTATATGTGGGTACATGTAGTTCCTGAGGAAGCAATCAAGTGTTTCTAATCATGGAAAGAAAGTACTACAGTGTATCAGTTTAGCCGCTAGGATATATTGAAACATGTTTTGTGTCTATATAGGAAAATTATAGCTCTCCTGTGTATGTTTTAGAACCCAGCACAGAATCGAGAATACATGTATCTGGTCAGTGGTGTAGAATCTTGGTTTATTTTGAGGGTGTGTGTGGGGTAGGGGTGGGTGGGGGAGTTACCCAGTTAAATGTGTGGAGAAGTTCAATTTAGGTATCGCTGTATAAACTGTACAATTGTATGGGTGTATACATGCACATGAAAATTGAACAGACTAAGTAGGAGTTTTGCTGATATCAATTCAAATAATGACAGGAATAGAATTCAGGAAACGCCCATAGCTGTAAGGTATACATGTATGGTTATATGACATAGATGTATAGTGTGTACGTGAGGCTCTCTTCTGATAACACAGAATCTAGCATCTCGTGTTTGAAACTAGAATTTATAGAAGCTAGAAATCTTATATGGTATAAAATGTATCATTTGTATCGTAAACAAGTAAACACGGATTCAAGTTTTCACATGATTTGTAGAACTTTTTCATTTGTTTACTTGTTAGCACTTTAACATGTTATTTGTGTGTGTGTATTTAACACTGGGGATGCTTTTTTTTGGATGTACATGTATGTGTCTCTGGGGACACATCATAAACAAGACAAAATGGGGCTTTCTGTTAGTTCTTCAGTTCCAGAGACAAGTTCTTTGGTTTTTCTCAAGCTTACACACATTACTACTTTCAAACTTTTGTATTTCTCTGCCAAATACAAGTTGAAGTGTTGTACATTGTATGATCTAACAATCTGTTATTTTTTATCATCATTTTTTCCAGTGCCTGCCACAACACCCAAGAGTGTGACTCCAGGCACACCTAGTACTGGTAGTGCAGGCCAAGGACCACCGGGACCTCCAGGACCAACAGGTCCAGGCTCCACCACACAGCCGTCAGCTTTAGTAGCCAGACAACAGTTTATGTGCCCTCGTCGTCCCAATCATGGAGTTGAAGGGAGGCCTATACTACTGCGAGCAAATCACTTCCAAATACGAATGCCAAGAGGTGACTTACATCACTATGATGTTTCCATACAGCCAGATAAATGCCCAAGGCGGGTTAACAGGTCAGTCATTTGTTTCTCTTCATTACTATTTATTTATTTATTTATTTATTTATTTATGTATGCTAATTATTTCATTGATATTAATTATCTAATGAATAGTAATATCGTCCATGGCGCCAGTTACAGTAAGGAGGTTCCTGCATAGAGAAAGATGATGGAAGATGAAGCCATATACTGTAACTGTTTTGCTAATACTTACATAAGAACACAAATGTAAGCGTGTCAACACGAGAAATCAATATTTACAATTCAGCAAAGTACAGTTATTATTAAGCCAGCAGGTGTGTCTAATTAAGAGTTGTGAGTTAGTGTATTCTAGAGTGAAATACTAATAAAATGTGTGTTGATTCACTTCCATCGTACATTCAAACTTTAGAAAAATCACTCAATAGAATTCTGGTGGACTTGCCAACTTCCTCACTCATCAAAATTAATTACAACAAGTGTACATGTAATATCATGTATGCAAGATACAACCTGTAAATCCAATCTTAATGAAACACTACGAAGAAGTCTTGTAACAGTTATAGCAACATGATGTGCTGTGTAGATTGGATGGAAATGATGCACAACACACTAAACAGAATATGCTACATCTACATAATAATTTTAGAAAGCTCCTGATTTGATGTAGCGCAAATGAAAAAATGTATTTACAATTGTATGTCCATCTGTTGCAGGGAAATCATTGATACTATGGTAAAATCATATTCCACAAAGATCTTCAACAATGCTAAACCAGTATTTGACGGAAGAAAGAACTTATACAGCCGAGATCCATTACCTATCGGTCGGGAGAAGGTAAGACAACCACTGTAACATACATCATGTTGATAGATGATAGGCCTACGAATAATTTTCTCGCAATACTGTACAGGTAGAACGTCTCACAGAGAAATAGTATGATTTGAGAGAGTGATATACATTGTATATTGGTTATCAAGGCAGTACTGATCATCATGTGAATACAAGTATATGGAACAGAGGGGGAAGACACTACCTGTGAAAAAACTAAGAACCATTTAGTATACATTCTACTACTATGTTATTGAATGTGTTTGAGGCCATACATGTGTTTTACTGTCTCTGTACATTACACTTGTAATGTTACAACTTACAAGTTTAGTTTAGAACAACAAAACCGACAACAGATATACAAATAATAACTGGTACAAATGAAATGATTATTTGAAGTCCACATCTGATATTTTCCAGGTGTTGTTTCACGATGTATATCTATTTTACATAAATTATCTATATTACATATTATGTAATGTCGAGAAAAAAAAAGGAAAAGAAAGAAAATATGGATTTGACATGCTTTTTCTGCTAGCTAGAATTGAGTGTAATCTTTCTAGGGTTGTGGACCATTTGTTTGTAAGGAGAAAAGTAGTGGATCAAGGGTACATGTAGATTTAAGTTGGGAGTTGGAATGTCATTTGGTCATAAAACTAAATGGTCCAGATACTTTTCAGACATTCATTCTGATTTAATTTTACAATTTGTATATTGTAGGTGGAGTTGGAGGTGACACTTCCAGGTGAAGGCAAAGACCGTGTTTTTAAAGTAACCATCAAATGGGTGGCCAAAGTCAGTCTGTTTGCACTGGAACAGGCGTTAGAAGGCAGAATACAAACAATACCATTTGAAACTATACAAGCCTTAGATGTGGTGATGAGGCATTTACCTTCCATGACGTAAGTGATTATCTGTTATCTAGAACCTCTGTAACAAGAAGGGGAGGGGGTGATCATGACAGAGGTTATCTTATACCTAGAACCCTGTAACAGATGGGGAGGGGGGGAAGTGATCATGGCATAACAATGTAAGTAATAATCAGTTATTTAGATCACCTGTAACGGGGTTGGGGGTGATCATGATGTAACAATAACAATGTAAGTAATAATCAGTTATTTAGATCCCCTATAACAGGTAGGGGGGGGGGGGGAGTTGATCATGATGTTACAATAACAATGTAAGTAATAATCAGTTATTTTGATCCCCTATAACATAACAGTGACACACATTATCTATAACTTCTTTATCTTGTACATCAGATTAAGGGCTTAATGTGTCTATAGATACTGAGGTCAGGGCTACATCTGTCCATGAGTACATGAAATGGAACGGTAACAGTATAGGGAAGTCCACATGTGATGAACATGTGGCTGATTAGATATCTTCTTGATAACTAATCAGTTTTATCCCTTGTATCAATTGTTACAGCGATTCTCTGTTTCATAAACAACAATGGTGAAAAATTCCAATTATGCCCCCCCCCCCCCCCCAAAAAAAAAAAAAAAGTTGACATTTTTGAAAAGATATGTTATTGTTATATTAATAAAATGTAGAAAAATTATGATTAAACAAGTTGTTAAAGTTTTGATCTCAGTAAATTAAGGCAGGACTGAGTCTGTCGGTGAGGTATGCATAAAAATGCATCAAAAAGATGCAACACAGAAATTTAAATCACACTTTTAAAGTCCTGGAAAATTTTATTTCAATAATCCCCAAATTTATTGAAAGTAAGCTTTTACAATGTGGTACTCATTTGTTAACATTTGGTAATAACTCAAGGAACACACTGCTAGTGAGATGTATAGTGTAAATGTACTGAAAACATTTTCTTACGAAAATGACCTTAAACACTGGGGGAGTTACTGAAAAATACCTGGAAGGTTTTGCAAAATTTAACCCAAGTGTATCAGTTCAGGATAACTCTTTATACTATAAGCAGTAATGAACACACTGGTTTCTTTCTGTGTCACAATAAAATATGCAACCTTTACAGTGAACAGTACGTTTTCAACTTCATGAAAAATTTAGAGTATTTCACATTGATCCTGAAAACAGGGCACACTAGGGATTATAGGTAGCAGTCGTATGTTTGTAGTAGATGGGTTTAGTGGCATACTTGCAAGCAGTTTGTGACCTATTTGTAACATGACACCTTTCATTTGATGAACACAGAGAAGAGATTGTCTTCAGGATACAATCATAAAGGTCACATTCAGTTTATGTGTATTCAGAATCTGAGGACCAAATTTCATATCATTTTGTCATGTTAAGATTTTGAGATTATTGAAGGGAGGTAGTTAGATATTATTCCCCAATATTTTTCTTTGTTTGGCAAAGGAAAATATGAATGACCCTTGTCACTATGAGTTGCTAGACAAGTAGTGACAAGGCCCCTTAGGTCACAAGTAATTTCTGGCTGAATGAAGAAATATATTAGGGAATAATAACATGTACTAGTAATTATGCCATTGCCAGTAATATAAAAAAAATCAGGGAAAATAGTGGTAATTTTGAGCATTTTGACTCCTATTTCATTTTTAGTTCATCCAGACCCTGGTATAACCTTGTAGAATAACCATGGTTTAATTACCTATTCTTTTTCAGTTACACTCCTGTAGGACGTTCCTTCTTCTCAGCTCCAGAGGGTTACTACCATCCACTAGGTGGAGGACGTGAAGTGTGGTTTGGCTTCCATCAAAGTGTACGCCCTTCCATGTGGAAAATGATGCTAAATATTGATGGTAGGTCACATATTATTCCTTCAATAGTTGTAACAATCAGTTTCTAAAAAGAAGAAAATTATAAACTGGGCTACAAAAAAACTTCTTTATCAAATTGAGGCAGGTCTGTGGACCTTGTGAAATTCATAAAAGTGTCCTGAAACTTGTAAAAGTGAACTGAAATTTTCCTAAAATAGCTAATATATTTGTATTCAAGGATTCCTAATGTTCTCTTTGAACTAGTTCTTTTATTTGTTAATGAGTGAAAATGATACTCATGTCCTAGCTTTTATATTGGGATATAGACTATCTATACAATATAAATATGTCCCATGAAGAAGAACGACACATGATTGCTTGATGTAGAATATCTATATCCAATTAAGATATGATATTGATATTGCAGAAAGGACGAGACATTATACTAATGAAGTAAATTGATATATTATATTACGGCAGGTAGAAAATAAAGTACAAACTTTACAAAATGATGAATGTGTAATCTGAATGCATATGGACTGAGGAAATTGGTACTCACAATTGCATTGACTTGGGAAGAAATTTAGAGAAATCATCTCAAATCTTACATTGTACATCCCAATTTCCAACCCAAATGTAACCCCTTCCCATCCCAGTTCAGATTCCAACCCAAATGTAACCCCCTTCCCATCCCAGTTCAGATTCCAACCCAAATGTAACCCCTACTCCCCACTCAACCCCCTTCTCCATTTCCAACTTCATTCAGCTTGTATTATCACAAGACAACAATCATGTCTGACAGTCTTTGACTTATACTCAGCTAGTATCACCTTCTCTTCATTTTCAGTGTCTGCCACTGCTTTTTACAAGTCACAGTCTGTTATAGAATTCCTATGTGAGGTGCTGGACTTTCGTGATATTAATGAACAACGTAGACCTCTCACTGATTCCCAACGAGTCAAATTTACCAAAGAGATTAAAGGGCTCAAAGTAGAAATTACACATTGTGGTAGTATGAGGAGGAAATACAGAGTGTGCAATGTTACAAGGCGGCCAGCACAAACACAGACGTAAGTACATTACTAAGAGGTTTTATGTATGTATGTATGTATGTATGTATGTATGTATGTATGTATGTATGTATGTATGTATGTATGTATGTAAGTATGGATGGATGGATGGATGGATGGATGGATGGATGGGTGAGTGGATGGATGTATGGATGTGTGTGTCTTTGTGTGTATGTATGTATGTATGTAATGTATGTATGTATGTATGTGTGTGTATCACTATGTATGTATGGATGTATGTATGTATGTGTGTATGTGTATACGTACGTACGTACATGTGTGTGTATGTGTGTATGTATGTATGTACATTGTATGTGTATGTATGTATGTGTGTGTACATACATATGTATGTAGGTATGTATGTATGTATGTATGTATGTATGTATGTATGTATGTGTATGTATGTATGTGTGTATGTATGTGTGTGTATGTATGTATGTATTTATGTACATATATACGTATATGTGTATATGTTATGTATAATGAATGTACAGGAGTTGCCACATTTAGTTGTAAATTGTCAAAACATTGATGTGGCTAAAACTGGCACGTTACTATCTTTGTCAAAGTAGATTTTATGAGTTGAAATATGTGTTTTGAAGGTCTGAAAAAACATAAAATTTGCCACCATACATGAAACAATACGTAATGTCTCAATACCTCCAAGGCACAGAAAACAAATTGTCCTTGAATACATTATCATAATTATAATGTATTCATTTCACAATCTCACTATCTCGGTGAAAAACTCTACTTATCGAAAAGTGACTTCCTTAAAATCAGGATTGATATCACTACAGTACTATCACATAATTGCTGCTAGTCGTCCTATGTTTCATTCATAATTTGTGCTCAAAGTAAAACAGAAAATGTCGTTTTCTGTCGTGGGTAAAATATATTAAACCTTATGTATAAAAAGAAACCAAACAAGCGACAACAAGATAAGTAAAACATTGAGAGGCTATAATATAAGATATTAAAATTTCAAGGCTGTGTTTGATAAAAAACAACAACAAAAAACATTAAAATCTGCCAAGTTTTAAATGCAAAATGATAGAAGACTAACTATGGTATTCAGTTTTAAGAAGTTGCCTCAAGCAAAACAGTTATTTAGGTCATAGAATTGAAAACAGTTACGTTAAATTACCGTGCATAAATGATGTCGTTGCTGATTGCAGTATGGTACAGGCATATGTCCTTTATCAGTAACAATAATTTAAAATGTTGAGGTTGAAGTAATAGATTTCATATGACATGATGGTTACATAATTGGTTTTGCATAATTTCAAACATGTCAGAGTTTAAATTATTAGTTACAAACATTTAATATCAGCAATATGGAAATGTTGGGAAAATATCAACATGGAAATGTCAGGGAAAACAAGAACAAGGAAATGTTGGAAAAACAGGAGCAAGGAAATGTTGGGAAAGCAGGAACAAGAAAATGTTGGGAAAATGACAACATAGGAATGTTGGGAAAACAGGAACAAGAAAATTTTGGGAAAACAACAACATAGAAATGTTGGGAAAATGACAACATAGAAATGTTGGGAAAACGACAACATAGAAATGTTGGCAAAACGACAACATAGAAATGTTGGCAAAACAGGAGCAAGAAAATGTTGGGAAAAACATTAGCAAGGAAATGTTGGAAAAACAGGAACACGGAAATGTAGGGAATAGCGTCATCATGTGAATGTTAGGAAAATGGCAACATGGGAATGTTGTGGACTTGTAATATTGTATTCTTAAAAGTTGCATACTAGGTGAAAATAATTTATATCTACCTTATGCAATCAGAAATTACATGGAGTTTAGAAACAAAAAAATTATCTGAACTTTTTGAAAATAGAAAAACAAGGCGGAATAATTATATTATTTATAATACTAGAATCATATATTTGTTTAACATACAAAACAAATTTGCATAACAGGTAATACACATCGTCATAATAGCAAAAATCAAACATAATAGAGCTGGGAAACGGTCGAATGTAACTTTGTGACTGATGTATCATTCATTCAGAGCAAGAAATAACACCTTACTTGCAATAAATTGACAAAATTTAAAACATAGACCAGATGTTGTCGTCGCATTTATATTTTAAAAGAGGTCAGTTACAATTCACAACTCCAGGCAAAATTGACATCTGGACAGTATTTTCACAGAAATGCATTATATACTTTCTCTTTACCTGAAATATAAAATATTACAATATTATATTTTATCAATTGATTCTTCAAACTTGTAGACAAGAAATTAGACTGGCTGTACAAAGAATACATATATTTGTATGCAACCTAGGGAGTTTCGATAAAGATAGAGGGTGGGCTAGACTCCCTAGCATAATCATGATTGACCTTACCAACAATGAGTGACCACTGTTCTATACTTTAGTGTACCAATGTGTGTACATTTCTATTACCTGTTATAAATTTTTTTCCTCACATATATCATTCTTTTTTTTTGATTGCAGGTTTCCATTGCAGTTAGAATCAGGCCAGACAGTTGAATGTACTGTGGCAAAATACTTCAAAGATCGTCACAAGTTAAATTTACAGTAAGTGCATCACATCTCAAATATTCTGGTTTTGTGTATTACTATCTGCTGCTTTTTGTTGTACAATTATGGTAACAATTAAAGCAGTCAACAGCACATTTAACAAAAGTGACCCATACATCACTTCCACCTAAGTTCAGATCAATGCCAGCTCTATACATCATCGTAAACCACAGCCTCTTTTGCGGCACCATCCAAGATGCACTGCCAAAAGTATGTATTTCATATATGTGCTCTGGCTTGCAAGAATGGCTCTATACAGATCAGTGAAAGTGACTAAAAACCAACACATTTTATCATGATTAGCATCCAATGCTATCCAATGTTTTATTTAACGAAGTGAATTCACAAGTTGTCTTTTCCCTTTAAGGTTAAGTAAAAAAATCACAGTGGACATTACTCAGTTAAGTAGTGTTGTGTTGTTGTGTCTGTTGTGTTTCACACAAAATAGCCAAAACACATAATCAAAGTTTCTCACCATGTTTTGTTTGTTTTGATTATAGGTATCCATATCTGCCATGTTTACAAGTTGGACAAGAACAAAAACATACTTACCTTCCACTGGAGGTTAGATTTATATTATTTCTATTCAAGAGGCTCACAGCTTTATCATCTTACATGTACTTATTAGGAAAATTAGTTTAATTTTGATTCTAGAAAAGATATTTTGATTCAGTGTTATGTGGATTTGTTTCAAGCTTGTCAACGAGGAAATAAAGTGAGGCAGATAGTAGAAGTACTTTTCAATGAGGAGATACTGTGAACAGAGTTTTTGCTAAGGTTTTGGAACTCAGGCAACAGAGGGGGATGATATGGTAAATTTTCATACTTCATACCAAATTTTGATGGGGGAACCCCAGTAGAATACATTAGTTGGAAAGTTGGCAAAACACGTATGGAATACAGATTGATTTGTACCTCCTTTCTGACAGTCTTTAACAAAAACACTGCTGGTAACAGGCTTATAAATTTGTGGAGATTTCAATGCGCTTTACCATAATTTTGATGAGGGGACCCCAGTAAAATGTATGGATAAGGTCTACATAATTACTGTCTCGAAAAAAATCATAGGCAGATACAGAAGTTAAGTGTAAGTTGTCGCTATGTTGTGGGTGATGGGTTCTATTGTTCTCATTGAAAATCAGTCTTGTTCATATGTACGTATGTACGTACATGTACGCGTTGAATAGATCTGTTTTCATGATGTTTACAACCTACAAACTTGGTATTCAATATACACCACTGTACATTTCCTAATTGAAGCTAGTACTCATAGATAAATGAAAATTTAACTTGTAAAGTTTACACAAGACTTCAACTTCTACCAACTATGAACTGCTGCTCTAGTCGTAAAAAGATTGCCATGAAACTGAACATGAAAATGGAAATTAGAATGATAGTAAAATGTTGATTCATTTGAGGATGTAGCTTCAATTAGAAAGTGTACAGTACTCAAACTGTGAGCCTCTGTGTAATGCTAACACACAATACTTTACAACTTTACTTTGTCTGCATGTGATAATTGGTTTAGTTTTAATAGATCATACAAGTCACTGTCATGTATTATTGTTACAATACCAGTAGCTTAATATTTGATACTTATAATATCAGTCACACTTATGACCTAATCATTGTCTCATTATCCATCCATCCACAACTTAAACAAATTAATCAATCAATCTCTCTAATCTGTGAAATATCCAATTAATCAAATCCTTGAAAATAAAGGTCAATTAAAGCCATGTACATGTAACAGGACACAACAAAAGCTGTTTATGGACGTCAAACAGTTGTGGGTGTGGTGCCAAGAAAGATAACCCTGTAGGCTGTACTAGTGTCTTGAAAGATAACCGTGTACTATATAAATATAAATAGATTATGTGGAGAGACTATCAGCCACAGAAGTTGAACTGAAAAATTGTTGTATTGCTGAAAAATATACCCCCAAAAAATCCTTTGCTAAATATGTTCAGAAGTTGTATTTGTATTACAGAATCCGTTTTCAACACATTGGCCACAGTTTATATGTAGCAAGTTGTAGGCTTTATGCAGAATTTGATTATTTGTGACTTGAATTTGAATGTGGATATACCACAGTTGATGAACAAAAATGAGTCGCATAATATTGAAGAAAAAATATGCTAATATACTTATACAGCTAGTATGACTTGATATGTGTCTAACATTATTACTTTGAGTGTGGTTCTGTGATAATGTACTGTATCATCAGTGGCAGAAACTGAAGAACACTGGGCCCAGTGCGTGAGTCCGGAACCCGAGCTGGGTTTGCACCCAAAAACAAAATGGAAATGGGTAACATTTTGAGAACCTTTGTGTTCTCTCTTTGTGTGAAATGATTGCATTGGGATTCATCTAATGAGATATTGTTAACTCCTAAAGCTGTGCCCAGTGTTCTACAGTTGTACTATACCTTATATCATGTACTTTTTTCTAACTGTACACCTTTTATTATCCCAATGTTCTTTGATTGTTTCATTCAATTGACACTTTTCCATGTTATTATCATACAGTGAAGATAGCATCATTACCGGTATGAGATATATGAATTGATTAATTTAGCACTGCAAATCTTCTATGTAGACCTCTCTGCTAATGTGTACTACTTATGTAGGAAATGACACAGGTAGAAATATGGCTAGACCATCATGCTTTGCTGCACCTTCCTCCCTAATTCTGCCGGTCGTATAGATTGTATTTATCTCCCCCGTAATGTGAAATGTGATTTTTTTTCAATTTTTTTTTTGTATTTTTTTGGACAACTTTGACAACAACTTTGCACTACTTCGGATGACCTAGAAAATGAGGTCAGAGGTCATCTCATGAGGTCAATGCGATCTTAGACTTGAAGAATGTAAAGGGCAACTAAACCGCAGTGCATGCTGGTCTAGCCCTATTGCCTCTGCTGACATCACCAAAAAAAGCACTTAATTTGCTCTGTAAGATGTGAATTGAAATATTCAAAATGTTTTTATTTTGTTTTTGTTTTCTTTCTTTGTTTTTCTTTCTTTTTTCACTACAGGTGTGCAACATTGTGGCTGGGCAGCGCTGCATAAAGAAACTAACCGATATGCAAACCTCCACCATGATCAAGGTTTCTCAAATAAGTTATTGTCTATATATTGCATCTACATGAGGCTGTTATCACCACAAATTTGGACTCAAAAACTGTTCAAAAAGTTTTGAACTTTCTGTTTCGTCAGTATATATTTTGGGGGACAATTCGTCAGAACTAGTGAAACAAGCTATGTACCGTTCCCCCCTTTCCAATTGCTTGCCTCGCATCTCAGCACTCACATTGAGAATTGCAACTAATGTTTTTGTTGTCATGACAACAGTATGTATAAGGTTATGTTATAGACGTCATAGATTCTGCATGTGTACATACAGACTCTGGCACAATAACATGCAATGACCACTTCTCTTTCTGATCTCTGGTGACATAGTCTTTGATATTTTTAACAGCACTATAATATATTGAATGACTACTTTGGCTTGTTTTACTCAATGATTGACTATTTTACTAAAAAAGAAATGTCAATGTATCCAGACAAAATCTCCTAGCCTCATAGAGATGCTGTATATAGACATATCTTACTTGAGTCTGTGTGAAAATCAAATATAAATTAAAATAAATTCTCAAAATTGTGCTGTTAATATTTTTCCACTAACACCTTTAATTTTATATTTCAAAAATATTTTTATTAATCTTGGCATGAATCTGAGAATTCTTTTTTTACCTTTAACTGCATGAAATATTTGTTTGCTTAAATAAAGTTATTTTTTTTATTTATTTCTTCAAAAAAATTCTTTGTGAAGAGAAAAAAATGTTTTTTTAACTGCTCTGCTTGCTGTTCTTAGTGTGTATATATTGCTATATAAATTGCTTTGCCATGACTTACTAACACTGTGAGATATGGACTATGTGCTGAAACTCTACTTTAACCTCCAGGCCACTGCAAGATCAGCTCCAGATAGAGAACGAGAAATTAATAGTCTGGTAAGTTTTGGTCTTTTTTTTTTGTGATGACAGTTACACACAAACATGTATCATTCTATCATTCACTTCACAAGATTACATTTAACTCAACCTTCATCATCAGTGTAGGCTAGTTTCCTATGCGTGTTACGATCACTGTGATCATCTCTACCATGTAGTCAAACTGGTTACTCTAGCACAGTATTCTGTGCTTACCCAGGACAGCGATAGTTTAATGGTATCGGGGCATTGACATAAACGTTAAAATAGTTGTACTAATTGAATATTAATGAGCAATTGTGTGATTGTAACCAATTCCAGCTGCCTATCAGTTTGTGATGGATTATTACTGGCATGCGGTGTTCACTCATGCCCCAGCAGCTAGCAGGCAGATTCTTTCGATGAAATTTGTCAGTTTGACTACATGGAGAGGATAGTGATCATAGAAAATGTCAACAGGTATAGGACTAGCCTATCAGCAATGTAATTGCTGTTGTCTGTTGTTCCACCTTCAAAACTGCTGTATCCATCATTTCTACTAACTAGACTATATTTAACAGTTTTGTACGATATTCAAAGTTTCTGTGGCTAGTTCTAGCATTAACATTTCTACATTTCTACGAAACTATTCTACATAATTCCTGTTAAGTTATATTTACTCCATTCAAAATTTCTGTTGAAAAGTTCATCAACTTCTACTACCAGGATTGCTGTATTTCAGTCATTCTTCTGTAAAATCACCAATTTCACCAGCTTTCCTATTGTCAATATTTTCAGTTGCTTTACTATCAAAGTTACCTGCTTTAACAGTTCTACCATCCTATTATAATTTTGCTCAACAGTTATTTCACCATCAAAGTTACCTCAAAAAACGGTTATTATCTTCTTTTAACATAGAAGGTGCCTTGGAAATAAATTTATTAAACTTTTGTTGTTAAGTAAAAAATAAGGGGTAATTTTTCACATTTTTGAAATAGAAGTCTAAATGCTGTCAAATTTAAACCATTTTAGAATCCAATATGGCCGCCGAATACTAGGTTAAAGGGGAATGCCACTCCAGGAAATAAAAGGCATTTTTGTCAACTTTTGGTTTGGAGAATCATGTCATGGTTTTACATCAGCTACATTACATGCAACTTCAGAGAAACATCAAAGTGAAGTTGTCCCCTATTTGAGGATCTTTCCTTTGGGTCAAATTGCATTATTGGAGTCATCAGAAATGTTTATGCAATGGTTGAACAATGAATATTCATAACGTTTCCACTGAAGGTAATCTGCTCTATGTGGTCATGAATATTCATTGTTCAACCATTGCATAAACCATACCATGACCCAAACTTGCTGAGATGTATATTGACGCATGTACCCTAAACTAAATTCATGTTCAGTGCATACATACCTACCTACCTACATACTACATACTACATACATACATACATACATACATACATACATACATACATACATACATGTACATACATACATTCTGTGTAAAATATAACATAATTGTACATTTTATCTCCTGTAACATTTTTATCAGACATTTCTTCTTTGCATTTGATATTTGTAATGTATAGTTACTATAAATGTGAATGTTTGCTAACAAATATTCTTCTTTCATTTCTGTTTTTTTTTTGTGTGTGTATTGTATCATCTTTCTGTGTGGTAATAGATAAACAAGGCCAACTTCAACAGTGATCCATTTGTTCAAGAGTTTGGTATATCCATCAGTAACCAGATGACCGAAATCCAAGGCCGCGTCTTACCTGCCCCAAAACTTCAGTATGGTGGAAGAGTAAGTCTTGTAAGTATGAAATGGTCAAACTGCCAATTATTGGGATGGTTAACTTAAGCCTAACACTGCTATGGTAGGAGAATAGTGTCAAGGTTAGATACCAAAATGTCAAATATGAATAGTTTGATGATGTGCAGAGTAAGTTCTGAAAATACAAGTGTACTAGACAAAATAACCATTGTCAGTTTCAAAGTAACACAGTATTGAAAATATAATATGCAAGACAAAATGGCCGCTGTTGACTTAATTCACATAAGTTGTTTTTTTATGTTTGTCTCTTTCTGACCCTTCACTGGAATAATTGATTTGCTTAATATATTATTGGAAGGTTACAATGTACTAAATTATCATTTCATTGCGACTTGTTTCTTTCAAGGAGAGAAAAGATTTAACATATTGCAAACATCTGTTAGTGTTTTTTTTGCTTCAGGAAATTACAAGTACTTAGCACTGTTGTAGTAAATAAATGTACATAGAGTTTGCAAACTCTGCACATCCCAAATTGCAATTCTGCTAAATTTTTGAAAAAGATACAATGTATAAAATATGCAGCTGCTGGAATTTCCATGTTTGCCTTGTTGATAGAACCATTTTGCTACTGGAATCTGACCTTACACTTATTCAATAATTTGGAGTGTATGAATATTCATAAATAAACAGTTGTTTACCCACTGTGCTAAGCAGTATTTGACTTTGATAACCATCCCGGCAACAGTTTCATCCCACATCACAGTGTGGTTTTTTATACTTCTATATTCTATATATTGAGTTATGTTGGCTATACCGTCAGTTCATGTCATTTTGGGTAGATTAATTTTAGCAGAGACATGTTTTTTCACCCTTGTGTGTGACATCAACAATGGTACAATATTTATTTACACTTGCTGTTGAGTAAAAAAAAAAGTTTTATTTTCAGAGCATAACAAGGCATACTTGAATTTCAAAATGTGATATCTGTTTCTATGGAAACATGCATAGTAAATGATTTGTGTCATAAATGAGTGTGAGTGAAGCTAAGTAATTTGATATTTCATCAAGTTACAGTTACAGAACATCTGTAGTTGTCACTGTATTTATCTGTATTTATATCAATCTGTATGTACATCTATCAATCTGTATGTACATCTATCTATCTGTATCTGAATCTGTATCCGTATTCCTATCCCTATCCCTATCCCTATCCCTATCTGTATCTGTGTCTGTATCCGTATCTGTATCTGTATCTGTATCTATCTGTATCTGTATCTGTATCTGTACTGAGTGTCACATATATAGGTAGGGTCATATGTGAAACAAATACAAGACAAAGTGCTAAGAAATCTTAGTATTGATTCCATTCAGTTTGAAGTACATGTATAGTGAACTCTCACCAGTTATTTCTGAAGGATTGCCAATGGTTGTTTAGTGTGTGTACAGGAATCACATTTAAGAAGGGAGAATTTCCAACTATCGGCATATTGTACATCATATGATGTCATATGATATAATGATTCACATACAAAAACAACAACTCTCGCACCAATTCAAAGTGATTGATGTACGTGTAAGAAGTTAAATGTAAATATGAAAGAGTTCAAATGTGAATCCAATGTCTTTGTTTTTCAGAGTAAGGCAACTGCTGTCCCTAACCAAGGAGTGTGGGATATGCGAGGCAAACAGTTCCATACTGGAATTGAAATCCGTGTATGGGCCATAGCTTGCTTTGCGCCACAACGATCTTGCCGTGAAGATGCTTTAAGGTAAGAGCTAAGACCATTGACAAATTGGTTATGCACTTTGATGCCGATTTTGAAGGGGAAAAATGATGTTGCACGTGTGCGTTATTTTGATAACCACTTTAGATCATCTGAGAAAACTTTTCATAGACTTGTATACAATTAGACATTATTCTGCGATGTTTTTCTTTGTTCAGCCAAGGAAAATACGAGTGACGTAATGGGCCCTTGTCACTCCGAATCTAGCATTGACAACCCTTAGGTCACGAATATTTTCTGACTGAATGGAGAAAAATATTGGAGAATAACATAATTATACCAGCGCCAGTAATAGCAAAGAAAAAGCGGGAAAGTAATGGCAATTGTGAACGTTTTGACTCATATTTTGAACACAGCATAACCGGTGATGTAGACACGCATTATCGTGACTTAAATGCACATTGTCATGACATAGAAGGACCAGCGTATATATTCCATATTTTTTGTTCAACTTGGCACGTACATGGTATAATCTAAATTATACCATAATTACTGATGTTGGAAACCCTGGAAAAATAGTTTGCATACACAGACAGCTTAAAAACCAGTACAAGAAGATGATAGCCTTGCAAATTTAAATTCATAAAGTTGATAGCATTTGCACCTTCATGCATAACAACTTTTAAAAGTATCAACTACGGTAGTTTATGATTGAGACAAACATTCAGGTGTGCCTAACATGTCAACATTAGATAATTCCTCAATGTGCCAGTTATTTGTAACTATATATGTATCCGTATCTAAGTTGCAACCTTTGATAGTCAAAGTAAATAGTAGATACCCTTAATCACAGTTAGCTAAATGTAAACTTTTATCCTCTTTAGTTTCACTTCTCATATGGTATACAGTACTTCTAAATATGCTGATGTCAAAACCACAGTTCAGGGTTATGTTCACAAACGAAGCTACGCAAAACATTAATCGTCATCTTAGTTTCACTTCTGTGTTGTATGCGTAGGTGTAGTAAATACACATTTTAGTTCTGTATTTCCATCAGTCCATATTTGCCATGCATTCAGAAGGCATCAACAGTAGTATTAGAGATAGGCTTCTCAAAACTACTGGAAAGTCCTTCCATAAAAAATTAAATTTGCTTTTGTCTGTAAGATTGTAAAAGCTTTGAAAAGGAGAAGTATTACTTTCCTATTGACTAGTGTCAAGTGAGTTATCTTTCTTTTATGATGTCACTGCAAATTGCTGTGTGTCAAATGAATGTATATGTTTGAAACTGGTGTAAAAAATACAGACATGTAATTAATATGTAATTATACCCTGTTGTCTGTATCCTGATAGGAATTTCACAGTACAGTTACAAAAGATCTCCAATGATGCCGGAATGCCCATTCTTGGTCAGCCATGTTTCTGTAAATATGCCACTGGAGCTGATCAAGTGGAGCCTATGTTTCGTTATTTAAAGAATACTTTTCAAGGTCTGCAGCTGATAGTTGTTGTCCTTCCAGGAAAGACACCAGTTTATGGTACGTGTAGTCACTTCCTTGTGTTATCTGTTTATTCACTTACAGTAGAATGTGTCTTGGGGATCAAATTTCCTGAACTCAAAAGTTCCTAAAAAGTCTCCAAACCGTGTTTCATGAAAGCATCTGCCTGGTCCTTTTGTAATAATGAAGGAAATAAAGAGTCTTGTTTTCAATGAAATCAACATCAACACCTTTATCATCAACATTACTGCCTCTGTCCTACCAGGTCCCAGTTTATGCAGCTGGTTTGACCAGCACATGTACTACTGTAGGTGGTCCAAATCTTGCCCAAGGACTTTTCAACTAGTTAAAAACAAATGGGGACATTATTGACTGATTCAGTATGACCCAACGTAAACCTGTTTGATCCAGAGTGAACCAGTTTCATCCAAAATTAAATAATATGATCCAGTATGATTCAGATTGATCCAGATTGAACCAGTGCAGTCTAGATTGAACCAGTTTGATTCTGCTGTCGCATAATCTGAACTGTCAATCAGTGTGTCAGACTTTTCAGTGAGGCTATTAGCAACAACTAAACTAATCTCTTTGCATTCTTACTTTGTTGTGTTTTTCAGCTGAAGTTAAGAGGGTAGGAGACACACTATTAGGAATAGCTACTCAGTGTGTGCAAGTCAAGAATGTCAACAAAACATCACCACAGACATTATCGAACCTTTGTCTCAAGATCAATGTCAAGTTGGGTGGTGTCAATAGTATTTTAGTACCCAGTCTTAGGTAAGAACACTCTAAACCTGTATAAATCTCATACGTTTCCATGTACTTTTGAACACTCAATATCTGTTTTATACAGACCCTTTGGTGTCTTGTGGCCCTATCTTCTGTATGATGTATTACAATTATGGCCCTGTCTACTGTATACTGTATACAAATTATGGCCCTGTCTACTGTTTACTGTATACAAATTATATCCCTGTCTACTGTGTACTGTATTATAATTATGGCCCTGTCTACTGTATACTGTACAAATTATGGCCCTGGCTACTGTTTACTGTATACAAATTATGGCCCTGTCCACTGTTTACTGCATGCAAATTATAACACTGTGATATATTTAAATTAATGCGTCTATCTTTTTATACATTGGAAGTGTTCATGCATTAATGTATGATGTCTTCTAATCTGACAATTCTTTTCTTGTCTCAACAGACCCACCATTTTCTTACAACCAGTGATCTTCATAGGAGCAGATGTGACTCATCCACCAGCTGGTGATACAAAGAAACCATCTATAGCTGCTGTAAGACTATCTATCTTTGTCATTTCTCCTCTATCCTTGTAATTTCAATAGTTTCAATGATTGTAAATCGATGCATAGTCGGCAGTCTCTGCTTCATCATGTGTGTCTTTTGTGTGTGGATGTTATTAAGAAAAATGACTTGTCCATGAATCCTCTAATGAATGTTGTGAGTCAAATGATAAAAAGTCTGAGTTTCCTTGTAGAAAGAGGCATAGCGGAAATCCAAATTTTGGTGCATCACAAGAATCTGCTGTGTCTCAGTGGCATGTCAAATTGAATTGCAGGACGCACTAGTATTGACTGAAGCTGTCTTTACTTGTTTGAACATTCAAACTTTACACATTGTGATCTGTTTGTAAGTGTGTGTGTGTGTGTGTGTGTGTTTGTGTGTGAACCACTTGACGCAAAAAAGAAATGCTGAGCTGCATACTGTTGTATTTGTATTACTAAGGGCATCTTCATTTGTGACTTTGAATTGTGTGTGTGGGGGGGGGTGTGTGTTGAGAGTTGTAATATTAAGAATTAAGAGTGGCTTTGAATTTCGTAAGTGGTTTGTAGTACAGATTGCCCATCCTAGTAAATATGCTGCCCCTGTAAGTATCCAATGGCATCACAGCCCAACTATGCAGGTATGCTGCCATGCCATTGGCAGAATTTCTGTGGAGTAAGTTGTAATATTATGATATCCAATTATAGGTTGTTGGTAGCATGGATGCCCATCCCAGTCGGTATGCTGCCTCTGTAAGAGTTCAAAGTCACCGCCAAGAACTGATAGAAGATTTATCAACCATGGTTAGAGAGTTACTCATGCAGTTCTACAAATCTACAAGATTTAAACCTACCCGTATTATCATGTACAGAGATGGTGTCAGTGAGGGACAGTTTGCACAGGTATGACCCTTTCCCAAGATTCAATGTTGGTCTTCAAAATTTACATGTATAATGTTGGTACAGTTGAGTATTGAGGGGAATTATGGGGACTGTTCATATCAAATGAGATGTAGTGTAACATTACAGTGGTTTCAGAGGGTCAGGGTTTGAAAGTAATGGCAGTCCCACATCCACAGACTACCAATTCTTGTCATGGGACTACCATTATTTGTAGCTTGTAGTCCTCTCATGCTACCGTTGATTGCGTGACAATTTAGCATTAACAGAAACGTGAAAGTATTTTGGTAATGCACATATTTTCCACTGGGACTTCTGTTTTAAGTTCAGGAATTCCTGTATGGGATTACTGGTCGTCATCCGTTGGCTACCATTTTTGGAAAGTGGCAGCCGTTTGAGACTACTAAAGGTTAATTTTAAGTACTAGATGTACTCAAGGTATCACTTCAATGGGAATTTTTAAGATTATTCCATGTGAAATCTATTCTAACGTTACCGTATTTTGTATAGGTACTGACACATGAACTACGTGCAATTCGAGAAGCTTGTATGAAGTTAGAAGTTGGTTATCAACCTGGTATAACATTTGTTGTTGTACAGAAGAGACATCACACAAGACTATTCTGTTCTGACAAGAAAGAACAGGTAAAGTGTACAGAGATTGTGGATTTTGTTGCAAATGAACTCGCAAGTGTTCCATTATGTCTGCAAAATCATGTGATTGCACAGTTATACTTTTACAAAATATGTTTTGGATAAGCACATATAACAATGGAACTCTTATGATTCAGGATTTTAAGTATGGGTTCTAATGTTATTTGTACTTTTGCCTGCTGTGTCTTTTGCTACACTTTCACTTGCTATGCATGTAAAAGTACTGCCACAAAGAATACTGCAAGTACTTTATCCCAAGTATACCTCACTAGTATTCATGTATCATGGAGTTCTGTCATAGTATGACACTCATTAAAGTACAGCCACAAAGAATACCGTAAGTACTTGTACATATACCCCAAGTATACCACACTGGCATTCAATGACGGGGAGCTCTTGTGAAAGTATTGGTATCTATAGCTGGCATTGTTAACCAGTTAGGTCACATCATTAATGGTATACATAGTACAGATATCTATCTAAAAATCAGGGTATTTTAATATCTGGATTTGTTTGACTTTGCAGATTGGCAAGAGTGGTAACATACCTGCTGGTACTACTGTGGATACTGGTATAACACATCCAACAGAGTTTGATTTCTATCTATGCAGTCATGCTGGAATACAGGTTAGTATGGTGGACACTGCAGTCAGACTATCACACAGTTTGATTCTTTGTCTGGAAGACAGGTTAGTACAGTGGACACTGCAGTCAGACTGTCAAACAGTTTGATTTCTATATCTGGAATACAGGTAGTATGATGGACACTGCAGTCATACTGTCACATGAGTTTGAAGACTGTCTGGAATACAGGTTAGTATGGTGGACACTGTAGTCAGGCTATCACAGATTTTGATTTCTGAGTAGTCATGCTGAAATAGTACAGAGATTAGCTACATGCTATTGCCACAGCACAATGATGGATGACGAGGCAGATTGATGTTTTCACGTGACTAGAAGTACAAGTGAAATTTTAAAAGAGTGATTTTACAGGAGGCGAATAAAACAATGATAGAATTTGTTGTGTGTTTTTTTAACAGGGCACAAGTCGGCCATCTCATTACCATGTGTTATGGGACGATAATCATTTTACTGCTGATGACTTGCAATGTTTGACATATCAACTGTGCCATACCTATGTCAGATGTACTCGTAGTGTGTCCATTCCAGCACCTGCATACTATGCACATCTGGTTGCGTTCCGTGCCCGTTATCACCTGGTAGAGAAGGAACATGACAGGTAAGATCGTTTCATTTCCCACATGTTCTCTTATGGGAACATGTCACGTTGGCAAAGCAGTATGGTCACAATCAACATACCAAAGTACTCCGAGAAAACAAAAAGAACAGATTGTCAAATTTGCGTACTATTTGTTAGTGTAATCAACATACCAAAAACAGTACAAGAAAGAACAAAAGATTGTTTAACATTGTTACTGTAACATGGGAAAGTTGTTTTGAATTTGATGCAGTTAGTGCTCCAAAAGAGTTTCAGATATAATGACAAAAACGACCAAATTTTCAAATTTCTAATATTTCCAGAAATGCCCTTCTGTCGACATGTCTTGAAATCGTATGATTCAATGAACTAAGTTATTGTTCACACACTAAAAAGTAAATTTTCTCATAGTTCAAAATTCACACCATTCAAATTCAGAGCTTCCAATTTATTCGACATCATTAAAAATGATTCATTCCAGAATAATAGAAGATAGATTATTCAAAACTCTGAAGTATATTGCATTTTATTGGTTGTCTGGGACCTTTAGGAAACTTGTGCATCTCAAAAATCAAAATTAGAAATTGGTGAAAATGTTCGGAAAAGTCAGTTTATAAGGTTTAGTCGAAGAGACAGAACAGCCAAAATTGTTTTTGTTAATGTAAAGAATATCTTATAAAACCAGGAATTAGTTTAACATATAAACAACCCTGCCCGAAAAATTGAAAATTTTGAAGTAGACACGACTGCCGACGACTTGCCAAATTGGCCAACAAGACATATTTCTGAATGAGAAGACTTGAGAAGTGATGTACTCAAAACATGGAGTAAATGTTCTGCAGTACCATCGACAACTAAAGTGCATACATATTGATATTGATGCAACTATTATTAACGCTGTCAACTGATTATGAGCAGTCTTACAGACACTCTACAATAAGGTAAAACAGTCATAAGTGTGTACAGGATTTCTCTCTGCAAAAAGAGTAAAAAAAAAAAACTGAAAAAAAGGTGATTTGCACAGTGGCGCCTTCTAGTGGTAGAGTATGGTTTGAGGTAGTTGGCAAATTTTTTTTTTTATCAGTTTACATGTACAGCTAATAATTATCGTCCTGCTATCAAAAATATACAATAAATATGTTGGTTTTAGTTGTAAAAGGCATAATCTCTCCACCAATTGAGAATTCAATCTTTACACTATTTGACTGTGCATTGTCAAGTCTATCTGTAATAGCAAGTAAAACTGAAAATTGTACTTTCCTCTAGAGGGCGCTGTATTCTTGAGAGGTCTGTGTAGCTTGATCATGACGACATGACAAATAGGTGCACCAACTCACTGAAATAATTCATCACCAGAGGGCAGTATAGTCATCCTCGCATGATTGTGTGCATACTCACGACTAAAGGGTGCTACATTGTGAATCGTTGCCTGGCATGTTACCAACCTGATGCACATATATTGACTGTAATTGTTTTAGCAATATTAGTAGGCACCTGATATAGCAAGTTCACTGTGAATTTACTTTAAAAAGTTGCTGATGTCAAGTTACTTTTCCAATATATATTTTGCACAGCGGCTTTTATTTGTTTTGCAAACAATATTTATTACAATTTTTCTGTTTCGATAATGTCAATTATGACCTGTCTGCTTTGCCACAACAACAGAATAAGTCCTAGAGAGTGAAGTCTGTATGCATGCATCTCTACTTCTCTGTGTGTCCATAGTTCTCTACCTTACAGTCCACCTCTTTTGTCATTCTTGTTTCTCAGTATTTCTGTCTTGCTCCCTCTGAGTCTCTGTCTCTATATTTGAGTCTGTATTTTGTTTCCAGTTCAACCTGTGTTTGTGAATGTATTGTACATTGTACCCGGTCATACTATCACCTACCTACCTTCATTGTACCAACCCACCAGCATGCATACATACATACATACATACATACATACATACATACATACATATACACACACACACACACACACACATTATCATACACATACATACATACATACATACATACATACATACATACATACATACATACATACATACATACACACACACACACACACCATTCTCATTGATTAACCATATTGTCTTGCATGTTGTAAAGATTGTCTCTTTACTAGTGTCTCTGTCTGTCCCTGTCCCTGTCCCGGTCTAAGTATCGTTGGCACAATGCACAGGCTACTGCATGAAAGCCCCTATTCCTTACTGATTGTACTGAACAAAATGAATAAATCAATGCTAATGCTAGTACTGAAACACTTCAAACTTTGGATGTTGTAAAAGGATGCCTATATCATTGAAATGATTGGATATCAACCTTAATAAAATCTATGATTTTTAGCTAAAGTTTACTACCCTAATGCTCAAAATTGGGGAAAATCTGGCAAAAATCGTTGTTTCCTACGTTTCCAATCTTCAATTTCATCAGGACTTGGTAGGATGTACTCACTTGTAGATTATTCTTACTAAGAACTGCTTCATGAAAACTGTCATCGCACAGGATTGTGTGTGTTCAGTTGTTTGGTTGGTAACCCCTAGCTAAGGTAGCATGTGCCTCAGAAATATAAGACTTCAGCTTTTGCTGTTACTTTCTGAAAGAAAACTCCAATCCACTCTTAGTTGACATCAAATAAGGGTCACCATGGAATATTTTGAAACAGGATCAAATGGTCTAAGAATTAATTACTTCTGATTTGTCAGCATATTCAAATGACCAGCATGCAAGGAATAGACACAACTGTGATTTTCAAGATAAACACAATTGTTAAGACCCCTGTATAGAAACAATTAGCTTAGGAAAGTCCTATTGAAACAATCAACACCATAAATAGATGTCACCTCCTGTAATCAGATATTGCACATGGTGTCGATTGTTTGCATTGAACTTTCCAAAGCATGTAATTGTTTGTATACAGGGGTCTTATCATTTCAGTTTATCTTGAAAATCACAGTTGTGTCTATTCCTTTCAGGCTGGTCATTTGAATTTCATTGTAAATGATTGGCTTCCTTGTAGGCAGGATGGTGAATTACCAAATTGTTTCAAAATCCCATGAATAAGCCTTCAAGTATTGGGTGGCTCGTACCACTTTTGATTTTTGATGTGAAATATGCCTCGGAAATAAGTGGTGTAAACTTCTGTAGTCACCATGAGATATGTAGTATTATAGTTAGGCAAACTGAATACCCAATAATGTGTCTCAGATGTAATGAATAGAAAAAAATATACATGTACTAATCTCAGATATAATGATCATAGAAAAAATACATGTGTGACATGTATTAATCTCTGTTATGATAACTGTAATCTTGGATATAGTGAGTACTAAAAAAATACACATGAAATACACACTGTCAAGGCATAAATCAACAGTATTATGAGTGTATTGAATATTTCATATTTAGAACAAGTTAGAAATCTATCTCCATTGACCCATACATCTCATCAACCAATAGAAATTTATCTCTATTGACCCCGACATCTCATCAACCAATAGAAATCTATCTCTATTGACCCCGACATCTCATCAACCAATAGAAATCTATCTCTATTGACCCCGACATCTCATCAACCAATAGAAATCTATCTCTATTGACCCCGACATCTCATCAACCCATAGAAAGCTTCCCAGGTCATTTGCTGCAGTTTTCTATTTCATGATGAAAACACCTTACTGAGAGCAGTTGACCAATGGCTTTGCCCCCACCCAATCTGGTTAAAATCTGATGTTGTGAACATGGTGCAATTGTTTTATTTACCTTTGTTTCCTACTTTTTATTGTTGTTCTGAGTGAGCGTACTTTACAGACTAGGTACTTACTCAGAACAAAAAAAGGACATTAAAAGTAAGAAACAGAGGTAAATAAAGAAATCATGCCAAGTTTGCTACATCAGAATTTAATCAGATTGTGCCCCACCTGACTGTCAATAATCAAATGAACCAATGGTTGACTTCGAAGTCGGTTAAAGTTTGATAAGTGAGATCTTAGTGGGAAAGTTTGTCTCAACCCAATCTTATCCATCAAGATCTGTCTTATCAAACTCTAACCTTTACATATTGTCGCAAGTTAGCCAATGTTCCCATAAAAGGAACACCATTCCAAGAAATAGATATATTTTCATAAACTTTATATTCTCTCGAGTCATTTCATGGTTTCACATGAGATAAATTTGCGTGGAAACACCAAATTGAAACTCCATTTCACCTCCGTTGTTCTCATTCTGATATTCAGTGTGCATCTAATGCATATACTTGTCTGCTTAGTCCCATGAGGCAATGGTGGATCAGTGAAAAAGAAGTTTCGATTTTTTTTTGGCAATCGAGCAAAATTTATGTAATGTGAAATCATGAAATAGCTCTCCAGAACCGAAAAAAAATATATGAAAATACATTTATTTCCTGAAGTGGCGTTCCTCTTTAATGTGAGTCGATGGCTGTAATGTGAATCCAAATATGAGACTAAGGAATAAGTAATCAAAACGTGCTAGGGAGTAATGAAAGCTGTACAGGAATATGTGATGTACCCATTATAGAGTGGTGTAAGGGGGAAGGTACCATTGATTGAATGGATTTCATGTCTCTCTCTGAAATCTTCTCGTTCCTTGCACATGTTAGTAGCCTGTGTCTTGCCATCAAGTCCGTCCATGTAAATGTTTTAGTTTCTAGCTATTTGCATGAAAGCTGGTATGCAATGACAACTTATGCAGAACTTTCTTCCACTGATGTACATACGTACCACTGTGCAGACAAAACCCTACCATCATTGGCATAGCTCATTCAAATCAACCAAACCAAACCAAACCAAACCAAACCAAACCAAACCAAACATTTCTATACAACCTACCGTACTTTCCACTTTAAAAACAGAATATCTGCATTCAGAATACACAAATAAATGAAATGGAATGAAAGGAGAGAAAAAAAACAGACCTTTTTTTCGAAGGGTTCGGTAAAGTTAGCATTTCACCAGTTTCAAATGCCAATAGCAACCCTGTATTGACTCAACCTCAAGAATACACCGTGTGCCTCTCATTATCTCTCTCTCAGGTCGTTTTACTAAGCGAATCCAAAACTCGAAAGTTTGGAGCTTGATTTTGTAGTTCTTTTCTGACATAACCTATTTTTATGTTGGTACACTGGTACCACGTTTCTTCTTTTTCTATATATAGCACTGGGCATCAGTCAACAACTAACAAGTGAGTTATTACATCTCTACAACATATTTGGATTTAAGTTATTTTTTTTTGTTATAATTTGGTGAGCCGCCGCCAAGCCTTGTGCGCAGTATTTACCTGTTTGTTTAAACTATAAGAAGAAACGTCTGCATAAGTTTAAGTAAGGCCTTGTTATGCCCAATGAATGGGAAATTAAAAAAAAATGCTTTATGTGTTGCCTAGCAACTCACATGTACGCATGTTGGATGTAATGTGCTTTTTTTTTTGTCTTTTTTTCCTTGGGTTGTGTTTGCTTTCCATTATAGCAGTGGACATCTTTCAGGGAACAACAGCAAGTGAGTGGCTGTTATTTACTATCTACAAGTCTTGGTTTTCAACCCACTCTGAAAAAAAAAAAACAGTCTCTTTGTTCTTATATTTGCGTTTGTTTTGTTGTTGTTGAAATTTTTGTTATGTGACGCAGTCACCGGCATATTTACAACTGCAAACAAATGCTAATGTGATATAGTGCATAGTATACACTTCGCTATATTTAGACGTTTGATGTCTTTATCTAGTGTGTGTTCTGTATCTTATCTCTTCTTTTTTCATCATTATTCATAAACAAAAAAACCAAAAAAAAACCTGTGCAATTCAAGACACCAGCCTAGGCCCCACAATTTCAATTCTTTCCTTGCGTTATGAGCAAGTGGTTTCTGTGGACAAATAATTCAAAACATACACCAATGACAAAAAATGCTCACTGAAATACACATTCTAAATATCTTTCTAACATTGATGCAACCAAAAAATAAAAAGAACTTGCTTTTTATAGTACAGTGATCTCCTTAAGCTATAGTGCAGGCAAACCAATACCATGGAATGAAAGCATGTTCTACCCTTGTACTGGGATTATATTTTCACATACATTTAAAGGACTACAAAGTCCTGAATTTTTTTCTTCCCTTGTAAGGAAAATCATCCAGCAAAAAAAAAAATTCAACAAACTGATAGCACTCGGTAAATTGTATGTGGTGAAAAGTATAAAAAGACATTTTGTTTGCATTTTTTATTTGATTATTCAGAAGAGCATTACTGGTAGGTTAGTGTCAGCTGACTCCAGGCTGTAATTTGATTGGGTAATGAATGAAATATGCTAATTATTCAGCTGGCAACTCACTACAGAGTATTTTGATTGGATAAGAAGATGCAACATACATAATCTGTTGTTATCTGATCTAACAAAGTAATTTGATTGGATAAGAGTGTAAAGTACATGTGAAGTGTTGTCAGCTGACCCCTTACCAGTAATTTGATTGGATAATAAAATAAATGCGACACAAACTGTTGTGAGGTAATATAACACTATTAAAATAAAGAAGGAAATAAGTTTTGGAATACTTTATTTATCAAAGATTTTCTGTTTTAATGAAAAGTTTTTTTTGGATATTATTTAAACTGGGTTAAGTTGAAATGTAAAGAAAGCCTTGGTGAAAGGTTTTGGCAATTTGTAGAAAAGTTGGATTAGGAGGTGTAAACCTGATCACTTGCCTAACTCTAACTCCCTAGCTTGAATAAAATAATGCGTCTTTTGTACACTCTGTGCACATCATGCCAAATTCAATCAAAGCAGGTAAGTGACACAAGTGAAGTAAGAAAGAAATGCAGAGGAAAATAAAGTATTCCACTATATATATGATATATATATATATATAGTCATATATAATATAGTTATATGTATTTACTATCTGCAGTCATCTACAGTTTGATTGGCTGAGACAGATTTAAAAACTTACACCTGCCCGCTCATCACAAAAGCACAAAAAATGTTTGTGTAATGACACTAAATCTTGTTTTATCACAAGACATGTTGTAGCTTGTACATCAAAATTTCAATAGTTTCAAGTCTAACTTGAAAGAGTTAAGTTCAACTATCTATGGTGTATGATTATGAATATGAATTGTAGGTATCTGGGCTGGTATCATTTACTCATAACAGGTTGAAGACTAAGAATTAGTGGTGTTGAATATTATTATTGGTTGCCTTGCGTTGTATAGAAATCCCATAATTAAGCTGAACTCTTCCTTGATTTGTGCTGCTAATAATGTAACGCTGTGCTCTCAGCTCCTGCTCTTACTAAAAGAAAGTAGATGTTAGTTACACCTTGTGTCTTGTCTACTGTTCTGTTCTTTGCACTCACACATATCTACAACATTAAACGCAATGGTGTCATTGTAGGCTATTTCTACTTTCATGTGTAAGGTTAAACGGTGACATTATTGCTAACAACAATCACAAATAATTCAACTATCTATTGCATTGTTCACCAGCTTTGTTTTCTTAGTGAACAAATCATCCAATTCAAGTATTGAATTGACGTCACTTTCAGCTGAAGAATGACATAAATACATACATACATACATACATACATACCGATATACATACATACATACATACATACATACATACATACATACATACATACATACATACATACATACATACATACAAACAAAGAAACAAAAAGTAAAATGAACAAAAAACTGCTGTGAAACCAATTATTGATACAAATCTAAATATAAACTTTGTGTCTTGTCCACATTATCTTTGTTCTTTTATCTTGGCACCATTATAGCAAAACATAAAAATAACAAATAAGATGTAAATATATTTCACGCTCAAATAACTGTCATCTTACTACATATGTATGCTGATGTTTTCTTGTTTCCATCGTTGCTATATCATAAACATTAGTTTGTCACTTAGAAAATGAATTTCCCAAAATTAAAACTTAGATTTCTGTGCTTTAATTCAGATATCCCCAGTGATTTCCACTGTGAACAACTTGTAAAAAATCTTTACATCCACTGCAGAACATATCTGGCATTTGCTTCTATCTGGACAACAGTAGTGGACGTTTGAACATTTTCTTTAACCAAGTCAACTGTCCACCCTAAAAAATCAGTATTATCAGTACAGACTTTTATTGTACTGTGAAGGGCTATAGACTAGGTGACACTGCCTTTACTTTTAAACTTGTACAGAAAGAAGTAAACACGAGATACTACCAAACCAGAGTGACTATAGAGTTTCAGTTAGGCAGCACAATAATCGTTAACCCGTTCGTAACGAATTACACAAAATACAGGCACTGATTGCACACACACACACACATGAAATGTTACCTTTTATCTAATTTTGAACACAAACAGTTTTGTGTTTGAATCTTCCTTGTTTCATCCAACAGTGATGTTTGTTTATGTTCACAGTGAGATAAAATGTATCATTTTATGTGTTTGCTGTTTATCACTTTTATGTAATTTGTAACTAAAAAAAACGTGTGAGACATAAAAAAAAACTTTGTGTTGTCTAAAAGAAACTCTATAGTCACTATGGTTTGGTAGTAAGTTCTGCAACAGGTGTAAACAAGTGTAGGTTAAAATGAAAGTTAGTAAACGATACTAAAAGTATAGTATGCTATAATGACTTGTCATTATTTTAATTGTAAATGTCTCCTGAAGTGTTACTGATAATATTGTATTCTTTTCTTTGTAGCGGGGAAGGGAGTCACCACTCCGGATCGACTGGAAATGGGGAGAGAACTCATTCAGCAATGGCAAGAGCTGTACAGGTTCATCAAGACACCCAGAAGGTCATGTACTTTGCCTGAGAATCGTGGTCATTGCCATTATCACCAACGCTGGATTTTACTGCCACGTCTACAAACATGTTACTATGCAGGGGGTGTAAGAAGAATCTCTGCAATGCGCCAGGATAGATAACAATCAAACTTCTAAATTGTACAATTTATCAAGATGAAAAGAATCAATTGATTGATTGATTGATTTGATAATTTTAAAAAATTGTGCTGGTACTCTAAGATATTTTATAATGTATATGGCATGACCTTATGACCATTTGTAGTGTTAATAGCTATTTTTTTTTAGTGTGCACCTTTTTTTTGCTCGATGATGTAATGGATGATTGTGTGCTGTGTTTCTTTATCTGCTGTACATTTACAGAGTATGCGTTTTGCGCTAACGTCATGGCTGCGATTGTTGACATGGATCAAATATTGATAATAGTTAATAAGTCACTTAAAATGTTGATTTCAATACTATGTATTTGGGTTAAGTGCTTAAAATCTGGTCAGAAAGCTCTCTCCAACATAATGTTGTTTTACCTTTTGCAGTATTGATGCAAATTGAAAAACCTTAAAATGTGTAATTTGAAATTCTTAGTGCAAGTTAATTCTTATAAGGTGTTTTCATCATGTAATGGCATGAGCCTCTATTTTTCTTGTAGGCCATTTGCAGTTCCAAACCTGCTATTAAACAAAAGTCGCAGACAACTTTGAGTGCCAACATGAAACTTTTTTCAGAGAAAATTTATGTATGTAACAATTTCTGTATGTAGTATTTAGGTGCTGCAGCAAATGACTTCTCAGTGTTGTTTGGTGATTTGTCATAAAGATTAGAAGGTTCAGCTGCAAATATATAAAGTAGAAATAAAAATTGAAAAAAATTGAGAGAGAAAAGAATTATATATAGGTTGGAGCCATCTTTCTGACCTACAAAAGAGGAATTTACCAACGAAGACCTGATCTTGACCTCATTTCAGAACTCCAAAATATTTTGAACTGTATGTAGTTTATTAAAAATTTTCTGGTCATTATCAGAGTTGACTTTTCTTGACAGTGAGATAAGGTGTGAATTCTTTAAAATATAAACAAAAAAATGTCACCGTGGTCATTAGTCAGATAATATAGGTGTGAATACATGTTTCTTGGCAATATTACGCCACGCTGACAATATGCCACAAAGTCTTTCACAAGTTACAACAACTACAACAACAACATTAAGAGCCAGACTTATTTATTTCTGAAGTCTTCAACATAATCTACATTGTTACTACTATAAAGTGAGCTATACTGTCTAGAAGTAGGAATCAGTAGAAGCTCACAGCAGCATTGCTTGCAAGATATCATCTTAGCTTGTCAGCTTTAGGTAGCTAGTGGAGAGCAAAGCTTAAGATTGCAAGATAGCCAAATTGGAACATGGCATAAGATTGCAAAATAGCCAAAGGGCAGTTTATACACTGAATCATAAGCATGGGGGTCTTGTGTAGAACAGTGGTTATTCGTAATGAATTATACAAATCAGGATTATGTTAGGGGATCAAACTGTATTCCTATTTTAACAAACCCCCTAACTCCCTAGTTTTGATAGTCCACTTCTATATTCATACCAAAGCAAGCCAGCATTGGTATATAAAACGTTGTTATCTTAGATTGCCTACAACTTTGTGTATATTTAGCAGTTAGCTAAGTGTACAGCTACATAGCATTGCTAGTCTCAGGCATACAACTTTGCATACATCATACTACCATACTGAGCCACATTAGCACCCTCTCGCGGGTATAACAAGCTAGCTGACATTTCAATGAATCCACTTAATATATAGCATTTACCAATAAATATCCTTCTTGTTAAGTATATGCTGAAAGAAATCATTGCAAGCTAACCAGCAGTTTAGAAACCATTTCAACGACGCATATTAGCAATGTAGTCAAATCACATAACATAAGAATGCATTTGAATTACTTAATTAAACACAGGTTGTAACTTTGCAATATGGCATATTCACAAGCAGTGTGGTGCAAACGCAAGCATAGCTAAATAGACTGGAGAAGGAAAGATTAACTGGTATATATAAATATGCGTAGTATATGTGTGTGTGGACAGTGCTAATGCATGTTGGTGCATATGTTGTCCATTTCAACTTTATATATGTATTAATATATCTTACATTCTGCATGATATTTTGCTTCTAATAATCTCTCTTCCACTTCACATACCAAGACATATCATATGAGCTGGCCGTAATAATGTGCAAAACAGAAAAAAAAAAGATTCCCTAGCCAACTCACTAAAAAATTTATAAAAAGAAACTGACATATCAAACTACAATAAAATCTTGTCAATATTGTCTTTGACCAGCTGTTTACTTATCAAATTGGAAAACTTGTATCTTGTAATTTCACGTAACTTGTGTAATGTTTATGCAATATTGGAGAATTATCCGTGTATATGCAAACCGTATTTGTTTCAACTCAGCTACTGTGGAAGTATTATTAGTTGTAAGTGCCCTCGAAGAAAAAAAACAGATACAAAAAATCCATTTCATATATTGTGATTACACTCCAAAGTACCTATGTATGTAGCAATGAAAAAGACTTATTTTAAATTTCTGAGGATTATTTTAAAGTGCCGAAATTATTTGCTCATTTTTTGAAAGTAAGTGATTTTATTACTCCCCGGAGAAATACTTTAATGGTTCTGAGTTTTTGTACCTGCTTAATGCGCTTACCAACAGTCGACAAATCAGATTTTTATGATCACCTGCACATTTACAGGACTTTTGTTTTCATTTGACTTTGAGTTTCTTTGTAATGGTATCTACGTACCTCATTCCAAACGTTTGGCAGAAAATTCTTATTGATCAACTGACAGTGACACCCTCCCACTCATCTATGAAATAGACTGATCCACAGTTTATCACAAATGGAACGTACCATGTTTTAACAATTTACAGGGATGTTTAAAGGGGGTGACTATACAATTTAAATGGCATTCTAGTAGTCAAGTCTTTTGTCTGAAGTCACTCTCACCCCTGCGTTTACTATGATAAAAAATCCCAGTTCAAGTTCATGTTGTTACATTTCTTTATGATCTGTGCAATATTATAAATAAATTGATGCTTTACCTAAAGAAAAAATTAACATCTGAAATTAATCCGAAGCTTTACTCTTTGATATTATCTGTTTATGAAACGGATAAACTTGTCATCATCTCAAATATGGTAATTTTGAGAGTCATACCTATTTTTTTGCAAGTTAGTGAATTGTGTACAGTTTTGAAGCAGAGTGGTAGTTCTCTGCTAACCTGTAAACACTTATCAACATACATGCAGTACTTGTTCAGATTCATTTTTTAAACTTGAAAGTGGCACAAGCTGAGTTTGTACGGTTTTTTGAAGCGAAAATAATACATAAACCTGCAATTAAACTATACTAGTATAAGGTTAATGTTAATGTATGTCTTCTATGATATTACAATTGTTTTCTTGCATTGTTCTTGCACAGTTGACTGCAAAGGAACGAGTTCCACGACCCTTTAAGAAATTATGTCATCCGATTGATATCTTATTAACAGGTCAGAGTTCAGCCAATGACAAGTGGTGAAGTATGTTTTGGAATACTGCGAGTACCTTTTATAAAATATACAGGATAAAATTTCACCCCCAAAAACATATAAACTCGGCTTGTGTGCACCCCTTCAATGTTTTGTTTGCTTTTACTATTGGCATAAGGCAGCTTACATACAGATGACTTTCATATAATGTATATCACGAAATAAGATTAGAAGGGACCAGTTTGTACTTGGCAATACTTCATAATAATAACAAAACAATAAATTAGAAGGTTTTTTTATTGGTGGAAAGTACAAGACAATAAATTAGGTTTGTTGGTTTTTTTTGTTTGTTTGTTTTTTTTTTGGGGGGGGGATCGTAACTGGATTTGTGGAAAGTGTAAAAGGATTGCTATGATATTTAAAATAACAAATTCTCATGCAAATACGCTGTATTACGTAGCTATTAGTGTTACAAATAATACAGGACATAGCAACGCTAGATTTGGTGTATTGGATATACTAATTTCCTCCAGCAAGAATACATGATCAAAGTAGATAATTTCACTTGCTGATAAGAAATTATCTTCAACAAGAGAATGAAAGAGATGATTTAGCACTTAGACTCCTTCTAAACTTACTAACCCATGGTCAATATTGAACAGGGGAGACTATATTTATCAGGAATACTTGCAAATATAACACTTTGATCAAAGACTCACTTATATAAAGGAAAAACCATATTACCAGACTTAAAAGAGACAAACTCGAGTGATATTACATCGTTTTTATCTTCTAGACACATATGGGATTTTCTCAGTTTATTTTCTTGATTTGTGAATTCAGTATTTGTACTTGTGAATCAACTTTCTGAGTTGAACTATCAGAATTATAGTAGTATTTTAGAAAGATTGTTTGAATTTATAAATCATCGTAATAATGTATTAAGGCAGTTTCCATGGTTTCTCAACGTTTTAAAATAGCCTATTTCCTCTGCCATTAAGTCTCTTTTGTTTGTATTTTGTGTCTTCTTTGGATAACAAGTATGTATATTTTATATAAAGCTATCAGTGTTATTTATAGCATAGATGTCTCTCCTACAGTCACCTTATTTTTATTGAGTTTGACTTCTTTTTTTTGGAATAATCAATAAATAACAAACCTGATCTCTTGGATAAAGTATTCTTCCTTCTTCCATTCTGAATTGTATTCAAATCTTTGGACTTGGCTAAATTTGTTGTAATTTTTGAAAAAATGCTTCTAAACTCGGTGTTATCGCTTTGCTCTTACCACCGTTATGTGAATGTAAAATATGCAAATATATACATCCTCTATACATGTTTCAGAGATAATCTTTTAATTGTCTTCTTTTTGGGAAAAAAAAAATGTCCTGACGTGTCCAGATGCTGTTTTCTCATAAAAAGTTAGTATTTTCTCGGTTTCACAGTATGTATCATAACAGATGTTAGTATTGCTTCTGGCATGAGAATGGCAAAAGTTGTAAGTTGTGTATTTTGTTCGAAATTGTATATACACCATACGACAAAAAATGAAAAAAAAAGTCAGTACATTTACTTTTGTCAATTTGACCTCTGAAAATACAAAACATGGACAAAACATGTCTGCCTGCAAGTCTTAAATCGACCAAACAAAATTAGTGAAAATTCCTACACATTCATTACTCTGTTTTTATTATAAAAATGGAAATATGCATAGGGGAACCGAGAAAGCATTTATATATCTTTACAAGTAACAGTGACCTCTCCACTGAATGTATTTTTGAAGTGGTGAAAGTGCCGGGAAATTTTAAACAGTCGTATCAGGACAGTGAAGTAGCAAGGAAAGCAAATTTTGATTTTTAATATCGTAATAACAAAAGTGACAGAAAGCAAACATTAATGTTTATTTGATGAACTAGAAACTCATTTCAATGTTTATTGCGAGGCTAGCCAGGTGTTTCTTAATATTTTGTCAGTGAATTCAGAGACAGCCTGGAAGACTTTAACTTGACAGGTCAAATGATGTCATTTATATATTCAATACATTTTAGAGAAAAGAAGTTGTTAACTGTTTTGAGTCCTATAATGCTGATGTAATTACTTTTTTCCCCATCTTATTTACTTATTGAACTGCAATATATAGACCCTTCACCTTTCACTGGTAGTTGATATTTTGTGTCCATATGACGTGTCAGTTGTGGTGTTGGATTGCAATAACAATGTTAGCAATAATAGTAGCTATATCGAATACTTGTCTCTTGTCGTTATTATTCCCCTGCCCCCCGACTAGTCTACAGGCATTGGTGTGGAATTTGTAATCATCTCTTTTATACCAAGCTTGTAACCAGAGTGCAAAATCCTTGTTATTCATTAGGTATTCATAGGGTGTGCCTACATAGAAGATGATTGGTCAATGCACTTATGACATTGCATTATGAAATAATTTAAAACATTTGAAATGGTATGCAGTCATAGGGAACTCATATAAAAGATGATTGGCCAATGCACTTATCACATCACATTATGGGGGGGGGGGGTGTTATGTAAATCTAAACAGATTTGAACTGGTTTGCATCATTAGTTATTCGTAAGGAACACTTCCATTGAAGCTGATTGGTCAATGCACATAAGACCTCACATAAATATAAATAGATTTGGATTAGGCTGCATTCATAGGGAAAACTTACATAGAAGATGATTTTTCAATACACATGGCATGTAAATTTACACAAATTTGAGTGGTCTGCATTCACCAGAATTTTCATTGGCAATATTTACAGAGAAAATGATTGGAAAATACACATGCCATATTATGGGCAGAAGGAAAGCATCCCCTGATTATGAGTCAGGTTAATCAAACCTAAATGCTTTCTTAGATTGTCATTACGACCAAGGATTGCAAGCTGCAATTACAAGTCTTGTGTATAAAAAAGTTAACTGCCAAATCCAAACCAACATCTACAATATTAACACCTAATCCTGCCTGCTAGACGTGTGAGTGGCTAAAATGAGGGGTCAAAATGAAACTGTTGGATTGGTCCCACTGATTAGAAAGCCTACTGTAATTATTAACAAAGACAGTTGATGCCATGCTGTGTTGGATTACGGACCAATCAGAATAAGCCTTGTAAAACACTTCAATGTTATATGTGGAAGCGAGAATATATTATAACCTAGAGCCGAAAAGTTTGGTCTGATTCATGAGAAACCAGAAAGTGTTGTTTGATTATAATTACTATAAAGTATCATTTAATGTGAATCTATCAGTGGGAACCTTCCAATGGCTTTATGTCATCCCCAAGTGTATGGGTGATTTTTAGCACAACTGAACTTGTTCAGTAGTGCTATAGGGATCGCCCGGCGTCTGTCTGTCTGTGTGTGTGGATGTGTGTGTGTGTGTGTGTGTGTAAACAACTTAAAGTCAAAAACCGCTGAACCGATTGCCACGATATTTGGTGGGTCCATTACTTTGGGTGTCTAGTTGGGAAATTGTTCAAATCAAAATGATCACATCACAGGTGTGTGATTTGGGTCAAAAAATGTGATTTTTGGTCAAAAAACTTAAACTCAGAAATTACTGGGCAGATCGGTGCGAAATTTGGTGGGAACATTCTTAAGGGGGTGTAAAATAAGATTTGTTCATGACGGGATGATTCCATCAGTGATATGCAAATTAGGGCTAAAAATGTGTCTTTTTGGTTAAAAATCTATAATTCTAAAACTACTGAGCAGATTGGGCTGAAATTTAATGGGAATGTATCTAGGGATGTATGGACGAAGAAATATTAAGCATACCATGATTCCATGAGTGATATGCAAATTAGGTGTAAAAATGTTCATTTTTGGTCAAAAACTTATATCTCAAAAAGTACTTGGTCAATTAGTCTGAAACTTGGCGAGATGTTTCTGAAACTGTTATTCTGCAGATTTTCTTAAAAACATTTTGACAAAATTGGCCCTAGCGACCATGACCACGCCCTTTAGCAACAACCAAATGGCAGTATATTTTGGTCAAATAACAACATCATCTGGTAAGCAAGTGAGTAGACATTCAAAAAATGTATGCAAATACCCTAGCAACCATGACCACGCCCATAGCAACAGCCAAACGGTGGTGTATTTCACAAAGATAACAACAGGGTTTAATAGATAATTGAATAAACATCCAAAAAATGTATGTAAATTTGCATAGCAACAAGACCACGCCCATAACAACAGCCAAATAATCACGTATATTGCAAAGATAACAACAGGAATAGAAAGACAGATGAATAAACATTCAAAAAATGTATGCAAATACCCTAGTAACCATGACCACTCCCATAGCAACAGCCAAACGGTGGTGTATTTCACAAAGATAACAACAGGGTTTAATAGACAATTGAATAAACATTCAAAAAATGTATGTAAATTTTCCTAGCAACAAGACCACGCCCATAGCAACAGCCAAATGATCACGTATATTGCAAAGACAATATCAGGAATTCATACACAAGTGAACAAAAACATACACAAATGTATGCAAATATATCTAACAACATGACCACGCCCATTGCAACAGCCAAATGATAGCATTTATCGTAAAGATAGCAACATGGTTGGATAGGCAACTGGATAGTTATTCAGCAAATAAACACCTATTGTTAGCACAGACTAGCATATGGATAAACATTTTAAAAAACTACAGTTGTGCTACAACGCCATTGGCGGTATTTTTAGTACCTCCATTACAAATCAAGATTTACATCATAACTCAAGAACTATTAGAGACAAGTCATTGAGAATGACATATTCCCCACTATGATTGGGTTTTAAGGAATTATCACTACTCTGATCACGCAACAACACTTGTGAACCTAAATGCTTGTTGGACATGGAACATGCCTACAATGATAAAGGATGGGTCGGGTATGGGGGATCGTATCACGACGAAAATGGATATGCACATGTATGTCATAGAACACTGTCCTAATACCAACTTTGAATGAGATCTGTTCAAGCATGTCTGAGTTGTGGCTTTGGACATAGAAAAATCGCAAACAAAATGGCTGCCAGGCGGCCATATTGGATCGTATCACAACAACAATGAATATGCACATGTATGTCATAGAACACTGTCCTAATACCAACTTCGAATGAGATCTGTTTAAGCATGTCTGAGTTATGGCTTTGGACATAGAAAAATCGCAAACAAAATGGCTGCCAGGCGGCCATATTGGATCGTATCACGATGAAAATGGATATGCACATGTATGTCATAGAACACTGTCCTAATACCAACTTTGAATGAGATCTGTTCAAGTATGTATGAGTTAAGGCTTTAGACAGGGAAAATTTGCAAACAAAATGGCTGCTAGGCGGCCATATTGGATCGTATCATGAAACAAATTGATGTGCATATGTATGCCATTGTATGTTGCCCCTGTACCAAGTTTGAAAAAAATCGGTCCAGGCATCTCCAAGAAACGGCTGCGGACGCATGGACAGACGGAACCCAATCCATAAGTCCCCGTCCCGGACTTTGTCCGGCGGGGACTAATAAAGACTGGTACAGTGTCTACCTCCATATCGTATAAGGGCAAGATTTGTTGTAAAATCCACTATTTCTGTAGTCTTTTCTTTATATGGGACTGGCTTGGGAGTAATAAGACATCTGATAGACATTTCCTTTCTCATCAGATGTGATGGTTCTGCAAGTCCCTTTGATTTTGACCTTTATCTTTTAGTTCATATATGCATTTCATCTTTTTGTCACGCAAATAAAATATTGGGAGATGGAGGAAGGGTGTTGTGTCTGTCTGTATGTAGACTTGTTTGAATTAGAACATTGGAGGTTTGAATTCACGAACCATATTGTTGCATTTGGGGAAACAACACCATTAACTGTTAAGATACACCATTGTTGTTGAGAGTCTATCAGGGAAAGGTATATGCATTCATCACCTTGGTCATAACCCCAGGGATAAGTTCGTACCATAGTGTACTGAACAATACACCGGAATCGTATATTAGTCCGGAATCAGTCAGTACAAAACACAGCTACAGGTCAGGTGCTGACCTAACCTGGCCAGCATGTGGCCTGTACCTGCACTTTGCACTGACAAATACATATATACATGTTAAACTTTATAGATAGTTATCCAGGAGTTAAAAGTGACATTTCGTCTAGCCATTCATATTTTGTTATTTTCATTTCTGTGTATGTCGGTAAAGTTTCTGTTCGTCACTTCTTCAAGACAAGAAAAAAACAGTATCGTCCTGTGACGATTCCATGTTTTAAAAAAATCCTCAATACGATTTTAACACACACTGTTACCAATTATGTTAGTCATGCTATGGTTTTACATGTTGTTAAAATGCGTTTCGAAGTGGTGCACGGTGGGTTTCTATCACACACATGTACACGCAGACATGGTGTCATTGTATGTAATCACTGGTCAGTGAACACACACCCATGTAAATATATGAATATTCATTCGGCATATATAAGTAACCAGGGATTATACGGGACACATCTAGTGTTGATCAGCTCCAATTTCCCTCCTTGACTTTTCTCATGGTGAGTGGGACGATCAGGATGGATCACAGTGTACTCGGTAGAACTAACTCATAAATAATTAATAATGTAGTCTTAGTAAAGCTGGTTTATTACAACCAGTAAAAGAAGAAGTTAAAGCCCAATGAGGCAATCACCACCAGAACAATCCAAGGTATCATGGTCGTACAATATACCTAGGGACTGACTAACACTGGTGAGATCCTGCTCAGGTACAGTTACCTCCATACCACAAGAACAAACTCAACCAAAAATCGTACAGTCATGTGAGCCGATATACAGAGTAAGAAATATGACAACACAAAGGGCAGGTAGAAACCCACATGGGGAACTGGCAGTTGTTGGTAGTGCTCCCACATCTTGCAATCCAAACTTCACCAGCCCCCCCCCCCCCCACATGCAGGAGGGGTCACACATAAATATAGGCTACCTGTGTGAACCAGACAGTGGTGATGTAAAGGACATGAAAGAAAAGAGGCCACCAGTGTGAAACAGACACAATGGCGAGGTAAAGGTTATGATAGAAAAGAGACAACTAGTGTGAAACTTACACAGTGGTGATGTAAAGAACACACAAGAAAAGAGGCCGCCTGTGTGAAATGTATGCAGTGGCGAAGTAGGGGGGGGGGAATGGGCCACAAGTGTGAAACAGATACTGTAGCAAGGTAAAGGACACAAAAGAAAGAGGCTGTTTGTGTGAACCATATGCAGTTGTGAAGTAAACATACATGGAAAAGATAGGCCACTAGTGTTAAACAGACAATGTGGCGAGGTAAAGGAGACAAAAAAAGAGGTCACCGGTATGCAACGTATGCAGTAGCAAAGTAAACAGTACATGAAAAAGTAGGCCATCAGTGTGAAACAAACAAAGTGGCTAGGTTAAGTACAGAAAAAGGCCACCAGTGTGAAAACAGAGTGGTGAGTTTAAGGACATGAGGCCACCAGTGTGAAGTGTATGGAGTAGTGAAGTAAAAGTTATATGGAAAAAAATAGGTTACCAGTGTGAAACATACACAGTGGCAATGTAAAGGGCATGAATAATATGAGGCCACAGTGTGAGACAGACACTGGTGAGGTAAAGGACAAAAAAGAAAAGAGGCCAACCATGTGAACAGACACTAGAGAGGTAAAGGACAGGGAAAATATGAGGCCCCCAGTGTGAAACATACACTGTGGAGAGATAAAGGACATGGAGGAAAAGAGACCACCAGTGTGAAACAGACAGAGTGGCAAGGTAAAGGACACAAAAGACCCAAAAGACCACTTGTGTGAAACAGACACTATGGTGAGGTAAAGGAAACAAAAATATAAGGCACCAAGTGTAAAACAAACACTGCTGCAAGGTAAAGGGCATGAAAGAAAGGCCAGGAGCGTGAAAGGTATGCAGTGGTGAAGTAAAAGTTATATGAAAAAAAATAGTCCACTGGTGTGAAACAGAGTGGCTATATATGTAAAGGACATTAGAGATAAGAGGCCATCAGTGTGAAATGTACACAGTGGTGAAGTAAAAGGAAAATTAAAAATGTACCACCAATGTGAAACAGAGATTGTAGTGAGGTTAAGGCACGGATTGTCTGTGGTTAAGATACGAATGAAATGGGCCACTTGTGTGAAACATATGCAGTGCAAATGTACAACAAGGGACATGAAAAATGTACTAGGCCGCCAGTGAGACACAGACACTGTGGCAAGGTAAAGGACATGAAAGAAATGAGGCCATTACTGTGAAATGTATGTAGTTGTGAAGTAAAATGTACACAAAAATGATTAGGCCATCAGTGTGAAACAGACAATGATGAAGTAAAGGACACAAATGAAAAGAGCCACTAGTGTGAAACAGACACTATGGCAAAGTAAAGGACATGGCAGAAAAAAGACTATTAGTGTGAAATGTACACAGTGGTGATATAAAGGACATGAAGGAAAAGAGGCCACCTGTGTGAAACAGACACAGTAGCAATGTCGAGGGCACAAAAAATATGAGGCCCCAGTTTGAAACATACACTGTGGAGAGGTTAAGGACAGAAAAGAAAAGGGCCACAAGTTTGATATTTATGCAGTAATGAAGTAAAACATACATGAAGAAAATAGGCCATAAGTGTGAAACAGACACTGTGGTGTGGTAAATGACATGAAAGAAAGAGGCCACCAGTGTGAAACATATGCAGTGGTGAAGTAAAACAATCCACGAAAATAGTTAGGCCATCAGTATGAAACAGACACTGTGGTGAGGTAAAGGATAGGAAGGAAAAGAGCCACCAGTGTGAAACAGATACTGTGGCAGGTAAAAGACACCTACAACCATATGTGCATTCATCAATGCATTCACCCTCATATCTCTGGTATGCATTGACAGATTTTTTAACAAAACCAAAGGTATTAAACTATGCAAGTCACATGCATGTCACTTTGTGTTTTTGACTGAGCTAAAGCCAGAACTCCCTAAGATTAGATGGGCACATTCCCCAGATTGTTGGGACCAAAATCAACATCTCCATTCCATATTATCCCTAATATCTTACCCATCTGTTCTCTGCTTACTCCTGTGAGACCCACTCGTCTTCTCACATCACAACTGACACTCACTCATTGCATGCTTGTTTGAATAAGACTACCACACACACATACATACCTGTTTTCCTTAAACATTTATTCTTTGCTAATCTTGGTTTCAGTCAGTCAAAAAGTCAGGGGAATTGATCAATACCATGCAATTTCATGAAGAAAGTCTTTGCATAATGAAATTGACTACATGCCACAGAACAACACGTTTCTGTCTATTGACTAAGTTATGAAAGCAAACATGATCAATGGCCAAAAGACCGACTCAAAATGATGAGATGTTCACACTTTAGGCTAATATTAATGTGTTCTTTAACATGCTGGATACATTATGTCTTATTGTTAGTATATCAATGACATGATTATAATCTGTAAGATACGACATGTATGCCCATATAGTGGCACAATACATATCAAACGGATGAGTTTTGGCCAATAGTATGGCACAACACATCTAACGAATGAGTTTTGGCCAATAGTATGGCATAACACATCACATCTTATGGCGAAGAGTTTGATAGTAGTATGGCACAACACATATCTGATGGATATGTTTTGGCCAATAGCATGGCACAACACATCTAATGGATGAGTTTTGGCCAATACACATATCTTACAGACAAGTGTTGGTCAATAGTATGGAACAACATATCATATCTTATTAACAAGTGTTGGCCAATAGTATGGCAAAACACATCTGATATCTTATTGATGAGTGTTGGCCAATAGTATGGCACAACACATCATATCTCATGGACTTACGAGATCAGTGCTTCAAAGAACACTTCTTGCAACTAGATGTTTTCAACATTCAGAATACTAACGTTAATTCCTGTATTTCACACAGTAAGGGACTCATTTTCATCATATTAGACTGTAATCTAATCTTATTTCCATGCCAAATGTGCAAAGACCAAATACTTCTCCATTGCATCAATGTTTCCTCTAAGTAGGATGGTAAATTTAAAGGAGGCAAGCATAATCCCAAAAAGTTCAATAACTTTTCAAACCAATGCTCTATATTGTATGGTTCTTTGTGAATTCTTTTGTAGATTTGTTAGTCCTAGTGCATACATCTGATTTTATCCAGGCATGACAGTTTCAATTTAAAATGCAACACATAAAATCAAAGTCTAAATGAGTGGTTGAGAATTTTCAATATTAATTATTTCTAGTTAGCTCCTTGTTGTGTACATGTCTTTGTCTTCAGGTGTAGATTGTCCTAAATCTTCCTTTGGTACAGGTTTAGTACTTGGTTTCACTGATTCTTGCTTTACTGGTGCTGCAGTCTGAAAATAGCAGAGAAGAAATAAACATACTTCTTTAATAAGTGACATACATGTACACAGTATTCTTTTAAGTTTTAACCACTGCTAACGTTTCTTGAATTAATCCTTAGCATTTGAAGTCTTAAAGGTATCATTATGAATTGAAAGTCCCATGCATCACCATATCCTTACTTGACCTTTTACTTGTACTTTTCTTGCAACTGACCTACCCACCCTATCATATTTAGGGTGCTACAATAACAAACAAATACATGGAAGTGTCTCTCTCGTAGTATTCTGGTTATTTAGAAAAATATAAGATAGTTAACCACAAGGTGTATATTTTGAAAGCAGCTTTTCAACTGACAGTGAGGGTATGATTACTTGTATGATTACTGTAATGTCTTCTGAAAATTGTCTTTTCCATGTGTTTTACAGCTGAAGTGGACACTATTTTCTCAGCCACTCCATAAGGTTCTGGTTACTTCATTTTTTGATGATGTAATATTTTAGGATCAATCAGAGTTATGTGAGATGAATTTTGTTGACTACTTCAGACACTGTAATGACATTTAATAGTGCATATTACATGCTCTGTTTGGTTTAGGATTAAAATTCAGGTGCAAAAGAGTAATCTGGCAACGCTATAGAAAAAGTTTGTCTACAATAAAAGAAGAATGACCATATGTATCCTTATGGCACTCCACTGATAAGATATCACCAATGTTAGAATCTGGGATTGAATCATGGGCTTTTTAATTGCTTCATTGCTTACATGTGCATCGTCCTCCTGTGATGGTTCCTTTGAAAATGTCTACATAGTGGCTGAACAGAATAATAGTGTACATAGTTGGTAAACATAAGTTTCTGTTAATACCCTAGTAAAATGTTTTGAGACAGATCAACAACAGGAGAATATTTAAATGTAAACATAACACTTACCTTTGGTTCAACAGGAGTTTTTGTTTCTTTTTGAGGTTTTGTTTCAGTTTTCTTCGACCTCCCTTCATAAACTTGAGTAATTTTATCTTTTGCTTTGTCGTAGGTATTTTGTGCAATGTCTACTGCTTGATGTGGGTAACAGAGTGATGTGGCAGCAGTCATAAGGCCACCAGAATAAATCAATTTCTTGGTGACACCACCTCTTGCACCTAAAACAACACCAATCATTCCTGCCATCGAGATTGCCACCAGACGAGGATAAAACCCTTCTTCTGTTTGTGTGTATTTGATAACAGCTGTAGGAAAACATATAAAACATAGATATTTAAATCCATTGGTCAAATTCTCATGTGATTTAACATCTCAATTTGACAGTCAAAAACACTGCAATTAACTACAACCATTGCAGAAGTTATTGAGTGTTTGCTAGACAACAGTTTACCAGTTGCTGACGTTTGAACTTCTCTTATTCAAATTTGTTTCTGGAATATAGCAAGGGCTTCTAAATTTCAGTGGCAAGATAAGACAAAAGGTAACATTATCATACTGAGCTGTGTTAGTGCCCTCACAAGAGTAAGGGCCCACTTCATTTGTTTTAATTAACAAACATTGTATTTTTGAAACATTTCTGTTAAACACCCTAGTTCAATCCTCGCCATTATGAGAGCAAATGTGGCAAGTCCAGGGTGCTGATGTGGCTCAGTACAATAAATAAAACATAATACAGAACAAGATACACAATACATACTATTTGTTGTAGTTTCTGCTTTATGCCAGACTTCTTTCACCTTGTCTATGGTGCCCTATAAAATATAAACATGTGTTTTGATGATATATCATGTATATATGTTACATTTGGACAAAATAAATCTATGGGTCATTTATATCGTATATAAATTTATACTATATTTTAGTTGTCTGAATGCAATATATTTCAATATCAAAAAATTATTACGACCATCAATAGTTTAACCATGAGTGTTTTATATTCATTTACCTGCATTGACTCTGTACATTTCCATACATGTTTCCTTGCCTGTGTAATAGTCTCCTGAACAGCGTTTGGTTTTTCAACAACAAATTCATACTCCACTTTAGGTGTAGGTTGGACATAGATGGGTAACTGTCTTGGTTTCATCAATTGACTCAATTCACTTTCTCCACTATTTGCTTTTACTACAGGCAAGAAGACAGCTGCTGAAGGTATTGTGTACCTTGCAATCCTTGTTATCTGGTGACGAAAATTACAAAAATATTAATAATTATTGCATAGTGTGCCTTATTAGATTATTTTGTAGCATTAGTTATTATAAAGCATAGAAGTCACATATTGATTCATATTCAAAATAAGTCAGTGTAATGATATATGACTTTTTTGTATGGTATACCCATACACAGTATTTACATGCATGTTATCAGTGTTTTCTACTGCCATACATTCACAAGTGAAGTGAGTGAAAGACCAGCAGAAAACCCTAGAATCTATACTTTCTGTGTTTGATCTAGCTTTACAAATAATTCAATCTATCCATCTTTTGATCTATCTATCTATCTATCTATCTCTCTATCTATATCTATCCATCCATCCATCTTTTGATCTATCTATCTACATGTATGTATGTATGTATGTATGTATGTATGTATGTATGTATGTATGTATGTATGTATGTATGTACGTACGTACGTACGTACGTAGTGTGTGTGTGTGTGTATGTATGTATGTATGTATGTATGTATGTACGTACGTACGTACGTACGTAGTGTGTGTGTGTGTGTATGTATGTATGTATGTATGTATGTATGTACGTACGTACGTACGTACGTACGTACGTGTGTGTGTGTGTGTGTGTGTATGTATGTATGTATGTATGTATGTATGTATGTATGTATGTATGTATGTATGTATGTATCCATCTATCCTCCCTATGTGTCTCACTTGCCAATGTTCATGTATACATCGTAATAACTTGACTAACATGTAACACATTGGCGGGTGGCAGATACATGTAGCTGCAATATTTTTATAATAGCTTTGTTTTTGTTTACAATGCTTTTTATTCTATTTCATATTTTATGTTGTTGTGCCTCACCATTTTTCGTTGTATTTTTTCTCTTGCTTTTCTTTGCAAACCAAACAAAGCTTATTACCGAGAGCTACGTAGCGAAACCGCTAAAGTACTGCATCTAGGTGGCAGACGACCGCCAACAAGTAAAACTCATCATACACAAGTGCACTGTGTTCAGTGACAGTGTTTAGTAAAGGACATTCGATTTCAAGTCCTTTCTATATTTGAACGGACAAAATCATAATTACTTTCTCACTGCTTAAGTCTGAGATTTTGTAAAATTACATAATGTCTGACAGACACGACTTAATTGTACGAACTGTTAGGGTTTTACAAATAATATAACCGACGGACTTACCTTGGCAGCCATGATTGTGGAAATTGGAGTCAAAGGTCATTGCGCAGTCTCAGCTTTGTCACGTAGGAAAAAAGACAAAATGGCGGAAGACTTGTCGTCAAATATCCAAACGTACGCAGCACAATTACAACAGGTATGTACTGACAATCATTCTGAAGTCGTGGCCGGAGCAGAATTTTATTCTAAAGCCCCGACTGGGTTTGATATAGTTTGAAAAGGTTGATCAGATTTGTGAGAGTTAGACGAAAAATTAGCCTTCTGAAGAATCAATGATTCCACGACGGCCAACGCGCGACGTACATCGATTCTTCAGTACGCTACCTCTTCGTCTAACTCTCACAAATCGGTGTAGTATTGATCATGTTGATGTACATGTGTGTACACAAGTGTAGTCCTGCTTGAAGACGGTGCATGCGTAAGGGACGACTTACTCCGTATGCAAGCAGGACTAACACAAGTGCAGTGTAACTTTACAGTTTACCTATTTAATAGTATTAGTAATATAGTATTATAATCACAATTCACATTAGCAAGCCTACAAATGTAGATCACTTAGAAATTGTACACACTAAAAACTGGGCCGTGGATGCCGGCCAATGTAAGACATTGAGTGTTGGACTGGAGTTGACGTTTTACCATTGGATCACTCACAGTCCCTCTAAACTCTAGTCTAGTGATAGAGGGACTTCTGCATTACTAGTGTGCAATGTACCAGGAACAGCAAAACTGTTCTTTTTATCAATGGAGTTAGGGTCCTTCCTACCTGCATGCTTCTGTAATATGGATTGTTTATTTCAGTAAAACAACGAGATCAACAGTACAGGTATACAAATAAAAAGTCAGTGGTATAAATTGTTGAATTACTTGGATAACCCACAAAGTCAAAGACTTGCTTCCAGTGGGGTCCATAGTTACTACTGGGGTTAGTCTATCTGCTAGACCTTGGATGTTCTTCCAATACAATTTACAATACACGGACCGAACATCGCTATCTGAGGTCTTTCGGGCAAGCCCTCACTGCGAACTTTGTTTGCTTATCGTATTGGAAGAAAGCCTGAACGTCTAGCAGCAAGACTATACTGGGGTATGACATGTGACATTCTGTTTGATTGTGCCATGGAAGTACAAAGACACAGTCTGTATATGGCAGTATAACCCATATATACTTCCATGGTCTGTATATTGCTATTGAAGTACAGTATAACGATACATCTAGCACAGTATTAGAAGTAGTTAAAAGTAAATATCAAATTTTTATCTTTCTCTTTTCTACAGGTGGAAGCTGCCTTGACAAATGATCCTGACAATGAAGAATTATTAAAACTTAAAACAGACTTGAAGGTTTGTACATGTACATGTATGATCTGTCAAAATGTGTATGTAACTATTATAGTAAAGGTGTTAAAACAAGCAAAGCAACATTTTTACATTTTTGTAAATTTCATATATTTTATTACATAGCATTTAGAGACCATAATAATGCAATGCACCATATTCTGGTTATCTGAGATAAAAGATTTCATGGTTTGGCCACAAGGAGTGCTGTTCAAAAGCTATTTTGGAGCAAGAAATGAGGGCCAGATTAGTTGAGTATTGCAGTGTAAAGACAGCAGCTACATGTATATGACGTTATCACACATTTCTGTGTTGTACTCAATGTACTGTTTTAGTAGCAACTTCCAGTAGTTAAAACTTGTCTAACTGCTACTGCAGTGCTTTTTAAATGATTTATAACTTATACGTTATTTTACACACATTTTGTTTATAGCTTCATGCATTGCCATACGATCAATGACTATGACCAAATTTTAACCCTCGCCCACTTTTCCAAAGTTGTGACTTTTTTTTAGAAGTTTTAGTACAGTACCACTGGTGGACTGACAGAAGTTGAAGTACATGTATTGTATGCCTTTTAGCAGAAAAAAATGACTCATGATGAGCATTGTTTTTACAGGAAGTACTCCAGTTAACAGAAGATTTACTAGAAGCTAAACCAAGTACAGTAGACAGTGCTGAAGAGGAAAGCAGTATAAATAGACCTGTATGGCATGTAGGAAGTACGTGTCAGGCTGTATACAGTGAAGATGGACTGTAAGTATAAAACAAAAGTTGTATAAATATACATATATGGCATGTAGGGAGTAAAGTTAATTAAACGAGAGTCAAGTGTTGTCAAGTTAACTCTTTATATGAACTTTCAGATAAAATATTGTGGATATTTTTTTTATGTTTGGCAGATATTACCACGCCGTTATTGATGAGATTCACAGTGATGGAACGGTGACAGTAACATTTGATAGCTATGGAAATACAGAGACTGTTCAGGTAAGGTCTTTTCTATGACATACTGTGTGTACCTCATAAAGGGCTATAGGAACATTTCAAGATTCAAGGAAATAGTTTAGTTGTCCTGTTAGATAGATGTAGCTATATAATATATAAAGTAACCATATACTGTCCATGAAGTTTTCAAATAAGTGGTGCTAAACCAGTCAAAGATTTCGGTTTAGTTTGTACTCTTTTACTGAAGTTGTCTAGGTGTAAATGAAACTTAAAAATTCTTGGTCAACTTTGTTGATTTTTTAAAGCCCAAGTGAAGTGCATTATTATAACACAAATCTTACAAGTTTGTGTACAAATTGCCTTTACTTGGTTTTCTTGATGTTTTAGTTTATATTTAGCAACCAGAAAGAATGACAAAACTACAAAACTTTGCTGAAAGGGTCGATCCATACTTAATGCTTATGCACCTTGTCTTACCATCCTACCTACTTTGCATCATTGGATATTGACATCCAAGATTTTTGATAGAGATTATTTATTCAAACATCTCAGTCAGTTTTGTTCAGCAATATATATTTTGTGTGTTTCTCATTATGATGCAGTATTTCAAGCACACAATACACAAACAAACAATATTTACCAAAACAAAAACTTTCCAAACAAATTTCAAGTTCAAGTTCAATTTTATATTTTGCAAAAGATCCCCAAGTTTGATGTTATGGGTTGGGGAACAATTTCAAATCACGATATCGAAAGTCGAAAGTGAGAATATTTACCCAAACTAATTTTCTAAATACATTGGTTCAGTTGTATTTTTTGTAGACATTCCCAAGTTTTATTTGAAGAACTTCAACTTGTGATATGACTACTTCAAGTTCAAGTACACATTACAGACAATGCCTGATAATATTTTCAGTTGTAAATTTTGTAAACATTCCAAAATTTGATAAAACAATTTCAAATTATAATAAGGGTATTTGAAGCATACAATACAGACAATTTCGAACAATTATTTCAGTTGTAAATTTTGTGACCATTCCAATATTTGATACATGTAAAACAATTTATTTCAAATATGATAAAGACCATTTTGAGTATACAATACACACAAAACCGGACAATGTTTTCAGTGGTAATTTTGTAAATATTCAAAAATTTGATACAACTTATTTCAAATTATGATACTGAGTATTATTTTGAGCCAAATTTGGTGATTGAAATCAGGGTATACATGATGAGCAGACTTTATTTTGTGTTTTGTTGACTGTTTCCTTGTCAGCTTGCATTGACTCAGGGCCTATGAATGATGTGTGACCAATCACTTTCAATGTAAGTGACTTGAACACTTAATTACAAAGTCAGAAACGCACTCACCCCAGATATTAGTAGTACATATACCAGTCTATGTTCTTTTCTGTCTCCAATCCACCTTTTTTAATACAACATTGTCTCCTCCTTTTCCGAATATTACAATGACCCTGTGAAATTGAATGATTGTTATAGGCAACATGTATTAACCAGTTTTAGAATGCTAAATGACTGATAATTCTAGGCTTATATGAAGCTTGTGATTGTATCTGCGTCAAGTCAATATGGTTTGAAAATACTGATGCAGTCAGCCATACTTCAAAAGTCATTACCAGCTGAGCATAAGTTTGTTCAATTTATGTAATTACATGTAAATTACATATAAGTCATCACACTTTTTACTAATTTTAACTCTGGACTGTGTGCATCACCTTTGTGCATGTTCATTTACATAATCGCTCATTTAAAAAATCTTACTCTGACAATGTAGGTAATCATTCCCTAACTGTGACTATGCGTATTGGGCGAGTGATTTTCAACCGTAATAATGAATTGCCTGGGAAAGCAATACAGGGGCTAAGCATGTGTAGACAAGAGACAGTGCAATAACATAAGAGCGTCGTTAACAGGCTACTCAGGTCGTGAGTCAGTGAAAAGACTTAGATAAAGTTTTACAAAATGTATGAAAAATGATACCGTTTTGAGTTAAAAATTTATTTAAAAAATTACAAATTGAACAATATGTGCAATCAAGATTCCTATCATTCCCTGAATTAAAAGTTAGTAAAATCCATTCCCCTATTGATATACTTGAAATCATGAATATTTACATGGAGACAGAGGAGAACAAATTGGTATACATCAACTGCTATGATACATGCATCTTAAATTTTAAGGGCTGATTGTAAGATTAAAAGAACAATCTTGCTAATTGTACCATTTCTATAATACAATGTACATTGAGTGGTTACTAGCTAGCCTTGTGTGCAGTTAACCTATGTGTGCATACAAGTCGATAAAGAATCATGTCTCTTAAGATATTTTAACAAAGTAGATTTGTATGTATGAAATGGAATGCTGTTGCAGTATTTTATCGTGCATTACACACAGCATGCACAGGATAAGTTTTTATCCATTGTACAATTGTAGAAATAGCTAGGATTTTGAGAGAGTATGGGCAACAGATTTACTGTTGAAAGAAGCAGTCAGATGATGGCAATGTAAAGTTCTTTTGATAAGATTAATTTCATGATATTTATGTCACAGAACTATATTTTGCATAGCAACTTAAATAGAACAAGAAAGAAAGACTGAAGAAACTTGATGAATAAGAAAAAAACACTTCCTGCATAAGTTTGCAATTTGAATCAGTGATTTGTTACTCAAACTGAAAACTAGTGCTGTGTTGTTTATCACACAAGATATTGCATTGCCCCTATAGTATAGGCAAATGTCTGTTAGAAAATAAAAAATACAGTTTGTTTGTGTTGTGTGTTGTTTGATTTGTTTATAGATATCAACACTAAAAGCAGAAGATAGTAGTCATGGTACTAAAAGAACAGCATCAGAGGCCCATCTACCAGACACAGATCACCCCAAATCAAAGTAAGTACCGGTACATAGCCATCTACCAAACACAGATCATCCCAAATCAAAGTAAGTACATAACCATCTACCAAACATAGATCACCCCAAATCAAAGTAAGTACATAGCCATCTAACAAACACAGATCACCCCAAATCAAAGTAAGTACATAGCCATCTACCAAACACAGATCATCCCAAATCAATGTAAGTACTTAGCCATCTACCAAACACAGATCACCCCAAATCAAAGTAAGTACATAACCATCTACCAAACACAAATCAAAGTAAGTACATAGCCATCTACCAAACACAGATTATCCCAAATCAAAGTAAGTACATAACCATCTACCAAACACAAATCAAAGTAAGTACATAGCCATCTACCAAACACAGATTATCCCAAATCAAAGTAAGTACATAGCCATCTAACAAACACAGATCATCCCAAATCAAAGTAAGTACATAGCCATCTACCAAACACAGATTATCCGAAATCAAAGTAAGTACATAGCCATCTACCAAACACAGATCAAAGTAAGTACATAGCCATCTACCAAACACAGATCACCCCAAATCAAAGTAAGTACAATACCCATCTACCAAACACAGATTATCCCAAATCAAAGTAAGTACATAGCCATCTACCAAACACAGATCACCCCAAATCAAAGTAAGTACATAACCATCTACCAAACACAAATCAAAGTAAGTACATAGCCATCTACCAAACACAGATTATCCCAAATCAAAGTAAGTACATAGCCATCTACCAAACACAGATCACCCCAAATCAAAGTAAGTACATAGCCATCTACCAAACATAGATCACCCCAAATCAAAGTAAGTACATAGCCATCTACCAAACACAGATCACCCCAAATCAAAGTAAGTACATAGCCATCTACCAAACACAGATCACCCCAAATCAAAGTAAGTACATAGCCATCTACCAAACACAGATCACCCCAAATCAAAGTAAGTACATAACCATCTACCAAACACAAATCAAAGTAAGTACATAGCCATCTACCAAACATAGATCACCCCAAATCAAAGTAAGTACATAGCCATCTACCAAACACAGATCATCCCAAATCAAAGTAAGTACATAGCCATCTACCAAACACAGATCACCCCAAATCAAAGTAAGTACATAGCCATCTACCAAACACAGATCACCCCAAATCAAAGTAAGTACTTAGCCATCTACCAAACACAGATCACCCCAAATCAAAGTAAGTACTTAGCCATCTACCAAACACAGATCATCCCAAATCAAAGTAAGTACATAGCCATCTACCAAACACAGATCACCCCAAATCAAAGTAAGTACATAGCCATCTACCAAACACAGATCACCCCAAATCAAAGTAAGTACTTAGCCATCTACCAAACACAGATCATCCCAAATCAAAGTAAGTACATAGCCATCTACCAAACACAGATCACCCCAAATCAAAGTAAGTACATAGCCATCTACCAAACACAGATCATCCCAAATCAAAGTAAGTACATAGCCAGCTACCAAACACAGATCACCCCAAATCAAAGTAAGTACATAGCCATCTACCAAACACAGATTATCCCAAATCAAAGTAAGTACATAGCCATCTACCAAACATAGATCATCCCAAATCAAAGTAAGTACATAGCCATCTACCAAACACAGATCACCCCAAATCAAAGTAAGTACATAGCCATCTACCAAACACAAATCACCCCAAATCAATGTAAGTACATAGCCATCTACCAAACACAGATCATCCCAAATCAAAGTAAGTACATAGCCATCCACCAAACACAGATCACCCCAAATCAAAGTAAGTACATAGCCATCTACCAAACACAGATTATCCCAAATCAAAGTAAGTACATAGCCATCCACCAAACACAGATTATCCCAAATCAAAGTAAGTACATAGCCATCTACCAAACACAGATCATCCCAAATCAAAGTAAGTACATAGCCATCCACCAAACACAGATTATCCCAAATCAAAGTAAGTACATAGCCATCTACCAAACACAGATCACCCCAAATCAATGTAAGTACATAGCCATCTACCAAACACAGATCACCCCAAATCAAAGTAAGTACATAGCCATCTACCAAACATAGATCACCCCAAATCAAAGTAAGCACATAGCCATCTACCAAACACAGATTATCCCAAATCAAAGTAAGTACTTAGCCATCCACCAAACACAGATCACCCCAAATCAAAGTAAGTACATAGCCATCTACCAAACATAGATCACCCAAAATCAAAGTAAGTACATAGCCATCTACCAAACACAGATCACCCCAAATCAGTGTAAGTACATAGCCATCTACCAAACACAGATCACCCCAAATCAATGTAAGTACATAGCCATCTACCAAACACAGATCATCCCAAATCAAAGTAAGTACATAGCCATCTACCAAACACAGATCACCCCAAATCAATGTAAGTACATAGCCATCTACCAAACACAGATCATCCCAAATCAAAGTAAGTACATAGCCATCTACCAAACACAGATCACCCCAAATCAATGTTAGTACATAGCCATCTACCAAACACAGATCACCCCAAATCAAAGTAAGTACATAGCCATCTACCAAACACAGATCATCCCAAATCAAAGTAAGTACATAGCCATCTACCAAACATAGATCACCCCAAATCAAAGTAAGTACATAGCCATCTACCAAACACAGATCACCCCAAATCAATGTAAGTACATAGCCATCTACCAAACACAGATCATCCCAAATCAAAGTAAGCACATAGCCATCTACCAAACATAGATCATCCCAAATCAAAGTAAGTACATAGCCATCTACCAAACACATATCATCCCAAATCAAAGTAAGTACATAACCATCCACCAAACACAGATTATCCCAAATCAATGTAAGTACTTAGCCATCTACCAAACACAGATCATCCCAAATCAATGTAAGTACTTAGCCATCTACCAAACACAGATCACCCCAAATCAAAGTAAGCACATAGCCATCTACCAAACACAGATCATCCCAAATCAAAGTAAGTACATAACCATCCACCAAACACAGATTATCCCAAATCAATGTAAGTACTTAGCCATCTACCAAACACAGATCATCCCAAATCAATGTAAGTACTTAGCCATCTACCAAACACAGATCACCCCAAATCAAAGTAAGTACATAGCCATCCACCAAACACAGATCATCCCAAATCAATGTAAGTACTTAGCCATCTACCAAACACAGATCACCCCAAATCAAAGTAAGTACATAGCCATCCACCAAACACAGATCACCCCAAATCAAAGTAAGTACATAGCCATCCACCAAACACAGATCAAAGTAAGTACATATCCATCTACCAAACACAGATCATCCCAAATCAAAGTAAGCACATAGCCATCTACCAAACACAGATCACCCCAAATCAAAGTGAGCACATAGCCATCTACCAAACACAGATCACCCCAAATCAAAGTAAGTACATAACCATCTACCAAACACAGATCAAAGTAAGTACATAGCCAGCTACCAAACACAAATCAAAGTAAGTACATAGCCATCTACCAAACAATATCAAAGTAAGTACATAGCCATCTACCAAACACAAATCAAAGTAAGTACATAGCCATCTACCAAACACAGATCATCCCAAATCAAAGTAAGTACATAGCCATCTACCAAACATAGATCACCCCAAATCAAAGTAAGTACATAGCCATCTACCAGACACAGATCACCCCAAATCAAAGTAAGTACATAGCCATCCACCAAACACAGATCACCCCAAATCAAAGTAAGTACATAGCCATCCACCAAACACAGATCACCCCAAATCAAAGTAAGTACATAGCCATCTACCAAACACAGATCACCCCAAATCAAAGTAAGTACATAGCCATCTACCAAACACAGATCACCCCAAATCAAAGTAAGTACATAGCCATCTACCAAACACAGATCACCCCAAATCAAAGTAAGTACATAGCCATCTACCAAACATAGATCACCCCAAATCAAAGTAAGTACATAGCCATCTACCAAACACAGATCACCCCAAATCAAAGTAAGTACATAGCCATCCACCAAACATAGATTATCCCAAATCAAAGTAAGTACATAGCCATCTACCAAACACAGATCACCCCAAATCAAAGTAAGCACATAGCCATCTGGCAAACACAGAAATCATCCCAAATCAAAGTAAGTACATAGCCATCTGGCAAACACAGATCACCCCAAATCAAAGTGGTAAGTACATGAAGTCCTCAGATACACATGTTCTGGTTAAGTGTATTTTGCTTGTTAACAAATACGATGTGTCCTGTTATGATCTTTATGTCATTTATACTCATCCTGAATTTTGACAGCCATGTAGCTTTCTGCATGGTGTCAGAGTTAACTTTGAGTAAAAGTAATGTAAATTTCTGCCTTGAGACTGAGATTTGTCTGAGCATCTCTAGTTACTGGCTAGGTCTTCGTAGTGTGGTACCACAAGTTGTATATGTGTGTAAATTGGTTGACTGCTACTCATTGTGAGTTGATGGCTTTCAATTCACATGCATTCTCAACTTTTTCTAACATATATTTTTTTCAGAAAAGAGCTTATAGCAGCACAGAGAGAATATAAAAGGAAAAAAGCAGCTAAAAAAGCACAAAGAGTTAAAGAATTAGAAACTCAACGAGAAGAAGAAAAGTCAAAGTGGCAAGACTTCAACAGTAAAGTAAGTAACATTCACACGTTTTCAGATGTTTGCAGGTTAACTTCGATATTAGAAGTTAGAGACAGAGAATTCAATGGTAATGAAGTAATCATCATTTAGATATACGAGCTCTGATTTTGTACTTTTTTCATAGAGTTGCCATGGTAACTGAATGATTAGAGCAATTTACCAATCAAAGCAATCATATTGATGAGCTCTGCTCTGATTTTTCACATTCATGATAGAGTTGCCAAGGTAATTGAATAATTAGAGCGATTACCAATCAAAGCAATCATATTGATGAGCTCTGCTCTGATTTGCACATTTGTGATAGAGTTGCCAAGGTAACTATGAATAATTAGAATGATTGACCAATCAAAGCATATCCAAATACAACAAGTGGACATGAAAACATGGAAGCTAGACAATATGAAATGGTTATTTGATTACCAACATGGTAAACAAGCCTTTTATTAAGACATAGCCCCCAACTGGGTCAGAAAATTTGAAGTATCTATCAGCAGTGAAAAGTAAAAAGACAACCATACCTCCAAATTCCAATAACTACTCTATGACCATGTTGGTCATTGGCCATCAAACATTAGTGTCCATTTGCATAACCTCACAATTTTTTTGAGCAAATGCTGATAGGTATGTATTGTGAGTTCTATCTCTGCACTTCTACACCATTGTTTTCAAAAGTAAGGGTTTACTTTAAAAAGTAAGGCTCAGACTCTGAGAAAGGTGACACTTGCTTACCATCATTTTTTTTCTTCTTTTACCAGGCATCTAATAAAACTAAAAGAGGCATAGTCAAGAAGAGTATTTTTGCATCACCTGAGTCAGTGTCAGGTCGGGTTGGTGTTGGAACTTGTGGTACTGGTGGTAGACCTATGACACAGTTTGAACAACCTAAACATGTCGTCGTCAGGAAGTGATGAAAGCTGCTAATCAACAGCAAAATGTTTATCGGGGAGGGAAGGGGAGGAGGAGGGGAAATGGTGGTTATTTGTGTTAAATTTTTGTGTTGTTTCCTTGTCAAAAGTACGCCGTAATGCTATTTCCTGAAAATGTAGAGGAGCAGGATTTGTAACCATTTGTGTATTTTTTCCTTTTTAAGTCAACATACTCTGGTAATACTATCTATTCAGAAACAATATACAAGTTTACATATCTTACAAGAGGAAGAGAAAAGACATTTGTTGTGATTTCTATATGTGGCTTTATACCATGTATGAAATGACACTACCCAGGGGAGGGGAGGGTGGGGTGGGGTGGACAACCTAATTTATTGTCACTTTCTTTCTTTTACCCTCTCCTTTGAATTCATTATGTGTACACAATGATTTCATACAGTACAACACATACAATGACATATGTTATGGTTAGCAAGATATAACATTCAAATATAGCAAATACGAATTTGTATTAACATGAACATATATATTATATTTTCCAAACAAAAATTTTAGTAGAGAGACACATTTTTCAGACTTCACAGCAATTTATTTTGCAACATCAACAAGTAAGAGAATTTTTTATGACACTTAAATTCAATTATCCAGAAAAAAATTGTGTTTTATGGACTCACTGACTTGACTCACTCACTCACTCACTCACTAACTGACCCACTCACTCACCAACTCACTCACTCACTCACTAGCTGGCTAGCTGACTTGCTCACTCCCTCCCTCCCTCGCTCGCTCACTCACTCACTCACAACACCGAGTAAGTGATGAGGAATGTCTGTCTTGTTTCCCACTTTGTAGCCAATTTTGAAAGAAGCATTGCTCTTTGTCAGATCACAGATGAATGAGCATGGGGAGATTGAAATTCTTTGTCGGCATGCCACTGCAGCCAGTAGTATGGCAATATGAGAAACATTCAACAAAAATTACTTCATTAGTTCCTAAAATTGACATCTTAAAAATGAAAAAAAAAATCATAAGTGTTTGAATTAACCAAGAAAGCCATCAACATTTGCCATGAAACATTAGTAAACGGTAGTTTTCAAAGTGCACTTCAGTACTTCACAATTCTTTCCCAAACTTTCGGCTGAAAATCTCCTGCAAATATCCAATCTATAAACTTATGATGTATTGATTGACACTTACAGCTGCATTATCTTTGTAAATTAATAAGCTTTTTGTACGCCCTAGTGAACAAACAAACTTTCATTCTTCTATCTTTAAGTTTGGCAGTAATTACCTGAATCACTGTCACTATGACAACCATTATCATCACTGCCATTGCTTCATTCACCAAATATGTCAATTTCATCAAATGCAAATATGAGTATGCCAATGAGATTTGTTTCTGGATGCTCAGTTTTAAGAACGGAATCTTGATAAAATATACTTGTATACAAATACTAGCAATGTCTGATAAAACTTGTTGTAAATGCATCATTCTACTGTTTGAGTAAAAGTAGATGTTAACAGCAACGCTAAGAAACAAGATTTACTTGACCGACAACATTGCTACTAGACAATGTAAACAGCTACTTTGACTAACTGACAACTAGACTATAAGATACACGGTGTTGCTCCACCCTCACCAGTCTACTCTATCCTGAAAGGGGTTGACTGATGTGTAAGGGTGCCCAGGGTACCTGACAGACTAACTGACAACTAGACTGAAAGATATGAGGTGTTGCTCTGCCCCACCGGCCTACTCTATCCTGAAATTGGCTGACTGATGTGTAAGGGTGCCCATCACGGCGTACCTCACAGACTAACTGACAACTAGACTGAAAGATATGAGGTGTTGCTCTGCCCCACCGGCCTACTCTACCCTGAAATTGGCTGACTGATGTGGAAGGGTGCCCATCACGGCGTACCTCACAGACTAACTGACAACTAGACTGTAAGATATGCGGTGTTGCTCTGCCCCACTGGTCTACTCTATCCTGAAATTAGCTGACTGATGTGGAAGGTTGCCCATCACAGCGTACCTCACAGACTAACTGACAACTAGACTATAAGATACACGGTGTTGCTCTGCCCTCACCGGTCTACTCTATCCTGAAATTGGCTGACTGATGTGGAAGGGTGCCCATCATGGCATACCTCACAGACTAACTGACAACTAGACTGTAAGATATGTGGTGTTGCTCTGCCCCACCGGTCTACTCTATCCTGAAATTGGCTGACTGATGTGGAAGGGTGCCCATCACGGCATACCTCACAGACTAACTGACAACTAGACTGTAAGATATGCGGTGTTGCTCTGCCCCACTGGTCTACTCTATCCTGAAATTAGCTGACTGATGTGGAAGGGTGCCCATCATGGCATACCTCACAGACTAACTGACAACTAGACTGTAAGATATGCGGTGTTGCTCTGCCCCACCGGTCTACTCTATCCTGAAATTAGCTGACTGATGTGGAAGGGTGCCCATCATGGCATACCTCACAGACTAACTGACAACTAGACTGTAAGATATGCGGTGTTGCTCTGCCCCACTGGTCTGCTCTATCCTGAAATTAGCTGACTGATGTGGAAGGGTGCCCATCATGGCATACCTCACAGACTAACTGACAACTAGACTGTAAGATATGCGGTGTTGCTCTGCCCCACCAGTCTACTCTATCCTGAAATTGGCTGACTGATGTGGAAGGGTGCCCATCATGGCATACCTCACAGACTAACTGACAACTAGACTGTAAGATATGCGGTGTTGCTCTGCCCCACTGGTCTACTCTATCCTGAAATTAGCTGACTGATGTGGAAGGGTGCCCATCACGGCATACCTGACTAACTGACAACTAGACTGTAAGATATGTGGTGTTGCTCTGGCCCACTGGTCTACTCTATCCTGAAATTGGCTGACTGATGTGGAAGGGTGCCCATCACGGCATACCTGACTAACTGACAACTAGACTGTAAGATATGCAGTGTTGCTCTGCCCCACCGGTCTACTCAATTCCTCAATGGGGTTGATCAATATCAATATGTGAGGGCACCTCATCATGGCGTAGTACCCCACAGACTAACTGACAACTAAATCTGAAAAGTATCTTTTATCTTTATGTTTATACTTTTCATTGACGCAATCAATAAATGTTATCAATCTCAGGTGGCCTTTGTCATTTTTATTCCATTATTTGTGAAGTTAAAGGATATTTTCCCCAGATTTTGTACATTTAAAGATGTCTTACGTTGGAGATAATTACAACACAAAAGAAAACTACTATGGGGTAGATTTCTTGATTTCTTTTATTGTATTTCTTGTATGATTGATTCCAATGAATAATAAACAATTTTGAATCTGTTTAAAAAAAGCTCTCAGACTTTGGTGTTTATGTATGTATGTATGTATGTATGTATGTATGTATGTATGTATGTATGTATGTATGTATGTATGTACTGGGATGTTATCATGCATTTCCAAGTTAGGGGAAGTATGTATATATGTATGTGTGTGTGTGTGTGTGTGTGTGTATGTATGTATGTACTGGGATGTTATGCATTTCCAAGTTAGGGGAAGTATGTATGTATGTGTGTGTGTGTGTGTGTACCGGTATGTATGTATGTATGTATGTATGTATGTTATCATGCATTTCCAAGTTAGGGGAAGGGATGATAAGGATGAACCCCTGTGACATATTTTACAGTCTGGGGATGGGTATAGTTATAGTTGGTTTGACATTATTTGAACATGAGGGCGCTGTTTAACGATAGAGGGAGCTGCAGAATGGAAACCGTTATGCTGACAATTCATCACCTAAAATAATTTATCTGACCAGCAGATATTTTGCTGCCTGTATCAGCTTATGCTGAGAATAACCTAGTATGATCAACAGCTTGGAGTCTGTTGATTTTCACACCTCAACTGCTCCTAAGGGTCTTTTTCTTGAAGTTTTAGCCTGTTGAGAAATAAACCAAACCATTACAGGGCATTGGTTTGATCCCTATTGGCTGCAATACCAATTTACACACCACTGATCATTCCTTGCAAGTTTTATATCTGTACAAAAACAGTTTTGAATCAGGTGCACATTATCTCTACAAAGTATAGAATTGTGAGATTTGTCGATAGTGTAATCTCTAGATTATCAATCCTACAGGTTAGAGTAAGTACCACAACATAGATTCATCAAAAATGCAAACAAAAATAACACAAAATTAAGTCCTTATGGCTGCAACTAAACTGTTTTGTTAGTTAAAATGACTTACTTGTAATATTGTACACTCTGGATAGTATGGAATCACCAGTGGGTAAAGGTGTGTAGCAGTACACATAATATGGTGCAATATATCCGATCAAATTTATTTTTGGGTCCGCACCCAAAAAATCAGCCACCCAATGCAATCATGATTTTGACCTGTTACTGTTATGTTTAAAACAGACCAGTACCTAATATGTATGGTGTCTAAGTATTGCGTCACTGTTAGTCAATGTCTCTTTGTAAACACAATAATGCTTCAGTTACCGCTAGTGCAATGTTTAAATAAATCATGGTCCTCAATCAGCACACATTCCTGTGCTCCTCCTACAGCGTTCACATAAACATAATTATGTTGTTGCGTCCCCATGTGATTTAGTTTAAAAGGACTGGCTGTGGAGTCCTGGTTGGACATTGGACATCTTTAAAAACAGCTGTACCAAATGAATATTTAATGAATGGTGACGACAGCCCGTCATTACTAGTGACATGTGCTTCGCTCTCTATGAGGTTGAACCATAATTAACACCTTTCATCAGGACCTTGACTATACTGTGAGTCATAGCATGGAAGTATACATACATCCATGCATGGTCGGAGCGATACTGTATATGAACTAGACTAAATAAACAAATAAATAACTACGCAAGCACCAAATAATAATAGTTCACTTTTTATTTATTTAATATCAAGTACTATGCTTAGCTGTAAAGTTATACACAGTCTGTTTATACAAACTAAAATATCAACCAATAGTCTTTCATTCCATTTATTTAGACCACATGCAAATAGAATTATCACACCAAGTTTGTACACATCTTTTCTACATATACATGATTGCTATAGCAACAATAATAAACATACCGTTTTTTTTTTTAAAGTTTTAAGTTATTATAGTTTAATTTATATGATCTTCAGTCCTGTCAGATTATCTCGTTTCCATGACAACACTGATTTTTTAAAAATTTGGATTCGAAGCGGATGAAGCTTCATGAAACCACAGAGGAGGTCAGTGTGCCAGGATATGAAAGATTTACTGAGGAGAGGAAAAAAGGTACAAATTTTATTTGTAGTATAAATTACAATTTGGTCTTTTTCATTAGTTGAAAACCACGGAATACACGTACATTGCAAATTTTCTGAAAATTATAAGTTGTACAGTGTATTTACTTCTCCTTTAGATTTAATATCAAAGTAATTACATACATAAGAAAAGAAATTACAAGCACAGAACACTATGCTGTCACTTTTGAAAACATTTTCTTCAGGGGATCTTTACTCCTACATGACTGAATATTAGTTGGATGAGAGGGCGGGACTTTACCCCCTTTTGTCTGGTGGTAATGCTTTACAGCTTGCTATTTTCAAAAGGTACAAAAAATAATCTTATGTTCTTATGCTTTGGTCCCAGCAGATATCATCCTCTACAGGTGAACATTCCGATAAGAAGTGCGGTATACCCAATCATGGAAGTATACCAATGAACATCGTCCTCTGGAGGTAAACAATACTACATCAGAGTATTTATACCAAAGGACGATTCTAGTGGTATACTCAATTTGAATTACAGCAGGTGCTTTTGGGTGTTCTGTTCTATACATGAAAACAAACTTCAAGAAGACTGATGAACCTTGTGTATGCTTCGGCCGTACTTTTGGAGAATATTGATACCTCTTCTCACAACACTCGCCATCCCACCAGAAGTAGATGAGAGCAAGATGGTGGACAGAGAACTGATGATGTATCAACTTCAAAACTATAGTATTACCACACTTCTGTGACCTAATACTTTGCGCTAGTAGGTTTTCATATGAACAATGGAAGACTTTGTCAGCAACCATGAAACATAGAAACATTACATGTACCAACTGAGATGTTCTGGACTGATCCAATTCATTATGAAGAAATGCTTTTCTGAATTTGGGTGATATATATGCAAATGATAAAGATGAGAAATCAAAAGACTGCCCTCAGTGGCTGTTCTCGTCTTAAAAACAGTGCACCCAAACACACCCAGAATGTGTTCAAACATTCTCGCAAACCAGCACTATTATTTCTTCGAAATATTAGGGTCCAGTGGGGGCCGGATCATTAAGAACGGTACCATAAAACAGTCGTGGTTTGCGACGATGGTGTTCAAAGTGGACATCACCCTCTTCTGGTAGTCCGAGAATCTTATCAGAATGTTACCCCTAAATACTGCCCTCTCGAGGTCAATACTTAACTAATTTACAACAATACAGTCCAGAACTATTCACATCAAAATTCAACCCTACATGAATATCATAATTACAGTAGAATGATACCTCTCCTTCTGAATCACTATAACAATAAGTTGCAAAGTTTCAAATACTCATTTAAAAAAAAAAATTCTACAGTCAGTTTTCAAATACAAAACAGCACATTTCAAATTTCTGTGTTCCATAAACACTTGTTTCTGTTAAATACATAAGCATTTAATCGTAGAGAATAGTTGTATTTTATAGTGTTTGTAAGTCAAATAGATTTCGTGATTTTGCATAAATAAAACTCGGTAAGTTAAACAGTTGATAAGAGTATAGCAGTTATATTTCTACATTATAGTTGGATTGTTACTTTACGTGATTAAGCTGCCCTTTGTTATACATGCAAGAATATTACAAAAATTCACACTTTTCGGTAAAGTCTGGCTACAACACACTTGTACAAACAAGTCTACTTGATAACAACTGATAAATTCTACTCAATATACAATGGAAAACACCACATCCAGACAATTTTTTATGAAACTGTAACTTCTTCATAACAAACATAGATTTCAAGCTACCAAAACCACTAAGTATTTCACAACAAACCCTTTCAATGTCCCCATCTAGATAGGTTATAGTGTAAGCAACATTGTCTTCTGTAGGGTTTGCTACAAAGTTGAAATATTATGCAAATAAAGTTCTAATTTATGCATTTTTACTGACCTGTTTATGTAGATTAATATGGTAATTTGCATACATTAGAATTTCATTTACATAAAGAAATGTATTGTTCTGCATATAACAGAAACCCTGATTTACCTGTGATTGATTTATCTGCAATTATTGTAATGACATATTATGCATACCAAATGCTACATTTAATTTTTTGCAAGTAAACACACTAATCTGTGCAAATCATTCTTTCATGTTGCATAAATTAGCATATGATTAGCATTACAAGACATTCTGTTGCAGTGTTCCTAAAGTTGATTTTCACCACTTCAACATCAAATGTTGTTTCACTTTCACATGTAGTAAACAGATATTTCAATCCCAGGATCACTTTCTGACGTGTGATTTGTACTTAGACAAGTGTAATTGTTTTGTTTTTCACAAAATAATTGTTCTGTTAAGCAAGCCATGCAATGTCTTTCTGCTTCTATCTCACCACATTGTAACTTACACTAAGGTTGAGAGGTAGAGTCAACTTGAAGTTATATTATACAACTAGAAGTATACTTCATTATTCTGTAACGATGTCATTATTTTCAACCAATTACAAGCATGTTTTCAAATATGAATTTAATTGCCAGTCCTATAATGTATTGCATGTATATTCAAAGCTGACATTTCCACAGTTTGCAAATATCAAATATGATAAAAAAAAGTCAAATTTGATAAGAGTTTCTGTGTCATACTTGTATTGTGTGTAGCTATTTCAAGATCTGATGCAAAGAGTCACAAATGTCTGGAAAAATTTGTAACATTCAGCATTCTGATATTATTTTTTTTTACAAGAAAGCAGTGAAACCCTCTGTAGTTGTCATTGTGAAGGGGATATAAGGGGTCTTGTGGCTGTTTTGTACAATTTGAGAACATGCTAGGAAGTGTGTCGGCTATTTGTGTCTGATAATATGACTATTTAGATCATATTATTCTTGAAATATATATATCATTGAGTTGCTACAATAGTGCAAGATGATAAAACTTGACCAAGCCAGGAATTTCAAGAGTTGCCTGTCTACGGTGAACATATTATGTGTCTGGTAAAGATTAAGCAATGGGGCCTCATGTTTATTTGATTTTCAATAACCTTAAACTCTTTCAATAACTTACTCAACATGATGAGTTGAAAAGATGTTGTTAAACCTGAGAGAAAATCTTACTGAGAAGGGTTCTGAATTGGACTTCCTATCTTCACACAGACTTTCTAGATTCAACAGGAATACAGTGAGAAAAGGTTTGCTGATATTTAGTGTGCTTGAATAGGATGCTTGAAATGTACACAGCCTTTCTGGAGTAATCTATGGTGTCGTACAGTAAGAAAAGAGTGTACTGTGAGACAAACTTTACTGTTTTTTTCCATCGACAATGATTATGTACCTGTTCAGGTTTCTGTCTAAATCAGGTTTATACATACATGTATGGCATGGTTCACATAATTTTCAAGTACATGTATTGCTTCACATGTAAATATCGTTAGGTACAGATTGTCATTACATAACTTTGATGAATATACGAAAAGTGTAAAATAGTGAAATTAATTTCAAATGTTGTTATTACTAAATTTCTGGATAAGATATTCTGAAATATAATAATAATAATAATAACGATAATAATTTATTCACCTCTAATTACAAATTATCATCTTAAGTCACGTTCTTGGCGTACATTATCTCAATATTATTATTAATATTACATTCTGAATAATATCTTGTCTAATTCCAAGAGGAAAGTGTGTACGACAAGTAATACTTATAAAATACCAAAAAACAGAGAGAATCTGTAATATTTTGTGAGATTTCCAAATCTTTTGAAATCTTCAAACAAGTTCATCACATGAGATTAAAAATTTCTTAGATTTGGACAAGTGATAGAAGTACTAGTGTGCATAAAAGTTTCAAAAGTCACATGATTTACAGTATAGGTCACATTACTAGAACTGTCACATGACTTGTTTGGAAGATTAGGTCACATGATTCAATAGGTTCAAGCTTTTTTTTTACTTGGTCACGTGACTTCAATGATCACATGTTTCCTATGTTTTATTGAGGATCACATGAGTTGAAGAGTCACATGGTTTTCATGACTTAAACTGTCACATGATTTTCTTTGCAGATCACATGATTTAAAGAGATGTCTTGTGATTTGTTAGACTAGTCACATGACTTGAAGTGTCATAGGACTTGTTTCAAGCTAACACGAGCTAAGATAAGTGTTTGCAATTTTGTGAAAATACCATGAAAATGAAACAGAAAGGTGCATTTTTGCTGTGACAAAAATATTTCAAAAGATATATGCCTTGTGTGGAAATACTAGAGGATGAACTAGATAATCTTATCAGTTCTATAAAAGTACTGGTGAAGGTGATACAGAATATATATATATCTATAAATTTTGTGGTATGAAACATCCCTTGGATTCGACAAACAGTGGTAAGTAAGAAAGTAACAATAATTTTGAGTCATAATTTGACTGTGTTTCGTTAGCCTGCATTTTAAAATTAGTGAATGATTTCAATATCATGTACAGAACTCAACAACAGGACCCTTTGCCATCAGTTTCTTCATTAACGCCTGATCCATCAAGTGCAAATTTATCTTTGTCTTGTGGTTCATCGTGGTTCATTGCTCTATCGTTGGCTAAAATCTGTCAATAGAAACAAAGGTTGTGATTGGTTATAATCTGTCATTAAAAACAATGTCTGTGATTGGCTTAAATGTGACAATATAAAATATTGTGATTGGCTGTAATTCCTTAATTCAAACAACATCTGTGATTGGCTTAAAATCTGATAATAGAAACAAGGAATGTGATTGGCTATAATCCTTCATTGAAAACAACATCTGTGATTGGCTAAAATGTGTCAATAGAAACAAGACGTATTGCGATTGGCTATAACAGATCATTAAAAATACCATCTGTGATTGGCTAAAAGCTATCAGTACCATTCAGAAGTAGATGTGATTGGCTGGAATTGATCATATAAACAATTGTAATTGGATAAAATCTGTAATTTAAAATTTACTCTTTTGGTAGCTGAAGTAAGTCATCATAATAAGCCCATGCAATATCATACTCTGACTCCAACATTTTCCGTATTTTTTCTTCAACAGTAAAATTAAGAAGAGTTTGGAAAGTCAGCACAGTACAGTTGGATATACTGGTACATTTCAATGTACATCAATACATGTAAAGAAGTTACATATTACATTTACAGTAGTACAGCACAGCTCTAGTATCATTTTCTACCACAAGCTTGCATTGCAACAGAGCTACTTCAGCTGGTAGCAACTGAAAGGTCTAATACATGTACCTATGTCAGACTAGCACTGCATTAACATTTACTCTAGGCTAGCAAATCAGAAAGTTGTGCCTAGCCTTGACTTGGCTATCTGATTTGGCATACTGGCTTGACAGTATAGCCTAGAGACTTGGCTATCTGACTTGACATACTGGCTTGACAGTACAGCCCAGAGACTTGGCTATCTGACTTGACATACTGGCTTGACAGTACAGAAACTCGGCTATCTGACTTGACATACTGGCTTGACAGTATAACCCAGAGACTTGGTTATCTGACTTGACATACTGGCTTGACAGTATAGCCCAGAGACTTGGCTATCTGACTTGACATACTGGCTTGACAGCCCAGAAACTCGGCTATCTGACTTGACATACTGACTTGACAGTATAACCCAGAGACTTGGTTATCTGACTTGACACACTGGCTTGACAGTATAGCCCAGAGACTTGGCTATCTGACTTGACATACTGACTTGACAGTTTAGCCCAGAGACTTGGCTATCTGACTTGACATACTGGTTTGACAGTATAACCCAGAGACTTGGTTATCTGACTTGACATACTGGCTTGACAGTTTAGCCCAGAGACTTGGCTATCTGACTTGACATACTGGTTTGACAGTATAACCCAGAGACTTGGTTATCTGACTTGACATACTGGCTTGACAGTTTAGCCCAGAGACTTGGCTATCTGACTTGACATACTGACTTGACAGTATAGCCCACAGACTTGGCTATCTGACTTGACATACTGGCTTGACAGTATAGCCCAGAGACTTGGCTATCTGACTTGATATACTGGTTTGACAGCATAGCCCAGAGACTTGGCTATCTGACTTGACATACTGGCTTGACAGTATAGCCCAGAGACTTGGCTATCTGACTTGACATACTGGCTTGACAGTATAGCCCAGAGACTTGACTATCTGACTTGACATACTGGCTTGACAGTATAGCCTAGAGACTTGGCTATCTGACTTGACACACTGGCTTGACAGTATAGCCCAGAGACTTGGCTATCTGACTTGACATACTGACTTGACAGCCCAGAAACTCGGCTATCTGACTTGACATACTGGCTTGCCAGTATAACCCAGAGACTTGGTTATCTGACTTGACGTACTGGCTTGATAGTATATGATGTTTTCCAGCTAGATGGCCAAGTCTCTGGGCTATTTTGAGCTGTATGCTTGTCAGTTTGTATCAGAATATTTTAAGAGAACTTACCGTTGTAACAAGAAACCTGGCTGCTTCATCAATATTGATGTTTTCTTTCGCTGACGTTTCAAACCAACCAATGAAACCCTTCTCTTTACAGTATTCGTCCATTTGAGTTGCATTGTTTACTAAACCTTCCTTGGCTTGATCACACTGTCAACAATAAACAAAGTTCATCGTTTAGAGACATCAGAAAAAGACCATGATTACTCTTATCTTTATTATACATGTACATGTAGAGCTTCGGATCCCAATCTGATGGAAATTTACTTAAATTCAGATAAAATTTCATCTCATTAGATCAATGATTACCAATCAATCCTTTGTATATATTTATGCCTCTGTCTCATCTCCATCTAAGACTGTAGCAATTCAAACACCATTCGGAATCTTGCGCTGAGAGGAAGTTAAATGTCAGCCATGCTATTGAAACAACATCTTTCTAATGCATACTTTTGGAATAAATTCATTTATATATATGTCATAATTGCATGTCAATAATTAAAAATAAGCAAATCCATGGCTTTCCCAAAATGGTAAGGGTTTTACTGGTCATGGTTTTATGGATTTATATAAGGAACACTGTGATTGGCCAATAAGTTGCAGGAATAGAGTAATCCATTGCCCAGTGGGGGTGTGCACCCTATGTGGAAATCGGTTCAATCTTTGAGTTTGAACAATGAAAGGGAGGGAAATGGTCATGTAGTGATTGAAGGCATGATAAATGTAATCAAACACATTCGTCAACAAAAAGGATTGACCTCTGACCTCTAGATGCATGAAGTAAATAAGCCGATCACCAGACCACTTACAACCCCTTGTATATGATATGATATACTGTTAAAATTCTTTAGAATCTAGCACCCTTTCACATAATTCTGATTTATGTGAAGGGGACAACCTAAATGTATGACAGGTCATGTAATGAAAAATCACAAAACCTGAAACAAAACTTAGTCTGGCTTGACAAAAATCTTAACAGCATTGCTGCATTATAACATCAGCCAAAATGGATATCTCAGAGATGTTGCCGATTCTTAGCATCTGCCTTGACATACATACATACATACATACAATACGTACACACAATACATACATACATACATAAATACACACACAATACATACATACATACATACATACATACATACATACATATATACATACATACATACATACATACATACAATACATACATGCATACATACATACATACATACATACATACATACATACATACATACACACACACACACACACACACATACATACATACATACATGTACAGGTACATACACACATACACACACAGGCAGACAGACACTTTGGCATGCCTGTATCACTGCTAAACTTTCTCATTTTCAAAAAAAGTGAATCACAAGACCACTCACAACTAGTTGAACAACATGTCAGAATAAGAAGTATTTGATAACTAACCCATTCATATAGTTCTGATTTATGTGAGTGGAATGTCTAAATATATGACATACCATCACACCATGTCACATTAGTGCTATTTTGAAATAGGAATCTTCATACATTTAAGTTACAATTCTAAAAGTACATGTACACAGGGGAAATACTCTGAGAGCTCACCCCTGGAACTAATGATAGGGCTGAGGATAATTTGCATATTAAAAGAATGCATTGTTATGTTAATTACTTGCCATTGTTTTTTAAGAAACTGAAGTAGATCAAATTATTTGCTCATTGACATTAGGAGAAAACTGGTAATATAGGTTAAGAATGGACTCGGGGATAGTTTGAAAAATTATCAAGATTATTGACAGAATTACTTACATATATATAAAAGATAGTTTGGTGTTCATATAATTTTGTTTAGTGAACACACACGGATGAGATGCAAAACTGTCTTACCTTATTTGCTAAGAGAACTACAGGAATATTTTGACCATTTGGAAGTTGAACTTTACTGTCTAAGTCATTTTTCCATTTCTGTACAGCTTCGAATGTTGATGCCCTGGTCACATCAAACACAATAAATGCACCTACTGCCTCCTTGTAGTATACCCTTGTCATATTACCAAACCGTTCCTGCCCTGTGTAATAATGACAAAATTATTAATTAGTGTTATACACATGTAATCGTGATTACTTGTATCAGTCCACAAGCTATACTATTGATATCTGCAATGCAGTTCAATTTGGTAACCATTATTACACACTTGTTTCTAAATGAGTGCATGGCCATTCCATGCATACCAAAATCGTGTGAATACAGAGTTAAAATTTTTATGAAATTTTGGAACAGCAGGGAATATCTGGTAAAAGAATACGCAAAATACAAAATAAATTACTTGCCATTGGTGGTGGCAGAACGTTAACACTTAAACGTTAAACCATAGCAACAATCATGTTTTCAATGTCGCCTACTTACCAGCAATGTCCCATAGTTGTAAACGTATCAATGTATCTGCATCCCAATTAATAACTTTTAACGCAAAATCAACACCAATCTAGTTATATCGGTTAAGGTAAATATACTGTCAGTGTGGACATATGTAAAATTGTTGATATGTAATGATATTATTATTCATATTATGTATTTTGTCCTTATTTTTGTTGGATAAAACGGCTTTTAATGACTTTAGTTTCTGAAATGCCAAGTAATGCATGTAATTAATATAATGTAGACTCCATACTGGTTTCAATGAATAATTTATCATTATTAATAATGCCTGTGATAGTCTATTTTCATGTTGTATTGTTAAATGTGTGTAGCAGGTGTGATAAGAATTCATTATACATGTATGTAGTGGGTATTTGGAGGGGCTATGATAGAAGAAATAGTACAATGACAATGTTTTACAATACGGTGAACCTCTCATAACAAGACACTGCCTCCCCCCGCCCTCCTCCCAACACACACAGTGTTCCGGACAATACACATGTGTGATGTAGGCCAGCAGTTATATACATGTACATGTATGTTCATTATCATGTGACTAATACCATTGCATAAGGCAAAACTGTTCTTCTGTGAAAAAATTTGAAATTATGGTGGACCAGCTAACTGTTGTTGTCACATTATTGTCATTGTGGTGTCCTGATTTTGAATCAGATGTTACATGTATTTCAACTTCATGTAAAACCTGTACTGTAAGAGGCTGAGCCCGGGCTCATTTTCCACAAAAGTTTGAGTAAATCAACATATTTTATAAACAGATCACTGATTGGACATTTCTCCTCAAATAACATTATGTTGTGCACTAAGCACACATGATATTAGCCCTTACAAAATATCATTGTCACAGTAGGGATGATGCTTCAACTGTGGCAATTTTTTCACTTGGCTGATTTATCAAGCAACCATAATGAATGAATTGACTTTTATAAAAGGATACAGTAGCTCTGTAATGTTGTGAGAAAAACTGGTGTACATATCTCTTGATGACACTGGTTTTACCTGTACCTAAGTCACCAATAACAAGTACTTTGTATAAATGTTCTCTTTTTTCACCGGTAGCTGACTGTAATAGAAAAGAAATATATAATAAATATTAGTTATAATAAACTTATCAAATGGATCTATTCATGATTTCAGAAAAAGAGCTCCCTGATTATCAGTTACAAAATCTTATTCAAAATCTAATGTACATGTATAGTGGTTGGCTAGTTGATCACTTCCTGTTTCTGCTTTGTACTGTGCTAAACACCTTGCGGTTATCACGTATAGGTCAGTGTAGTACTTGAGTGATGTGATGAGTTTACAATATTTGATGTGCTGTAAGTTTTCAGTTCTTGTATGTTTACTTGTTGAGGTGTGTTTTGAAAGAGTTGATGTCCTTGACTTTGACCTTGACTTTGACCTTGACTTTCATTTTGTATCACAATTTTATGATAGTTTACTGTTGTTCTTGTTCAGTAGCATGGAATGGATTTCACACACATGCTTTGACTGGTGTCGATAGAAAAGTTATCCAACAGAAAAAGCTATGGTTCATTGACTCAAACAATGGCCATTAGTAAGTACTGTATTTACATGTAAGTTGAACACTAATACACTATATATGTATGTTAAAAATGCCTACATTTTGTACACAACAAAATTATTTTTAAAAAATCATATATTCATAAAAATATTTTTTTTTTAAAAGAAAACTTTCTTCCTCAGATGAAGATGGCCATCAGTTGTTGAAATATTGAAGTATTTGATACTTAACTTCAAGGGGTGAAATTAACTTTACGGCAGTTTTGCTGAGAATTCAGTGAAAATATTAGTGAAAAGAATGAATTTAATTCAAACCGGCTTTAAAAAGTTCACAAATCACCACAGAGAGTAAAGATCAGAGGTCAAAGGTCAAACAGCAACATACATTTCTGCTACATGTACTTCAGTTCTGTCAAGATTTTTATGAAAGAGGTCAGTTTCAGGTTGGCAAGTATACCCAATCTATCAAAATTGACATATAATGTAATGTACAATGTACATGATGGTGTTTTTTTGTTGAAATAAAGATGTCCCCTTTGTCCTATTTGTTGGATTTCAGGAATCATTTGAAATGTGTGCATTTTGGAACGGAAGAATTGACATTGTGGCAGTGACCTTGGTACAAACAGCTATCAGTGTAAAGGTCAAATGGGGACAGATTACAATCAAGGGTGAACAATACTTGTCATTGTATACATGTAATGTATATCAACACATTCTGCTATGTCCTGAGAGAGGACAAGACTTAACCCAAGTTCTTTTCAAATGTACTTTTACTTCCCACTCTACTTCACCCTATTTTGTAAATTTTAATTGCAAAAGAATTGACATATATTGTCAGGACCATTTATATCAGGTCAATCTATTTATACAA